>NC_143044.1:15395000-15545000 GCF_057628025.1 Oncorhynchus mykiss | reverse complement strand
GAATTGCTTAGAGCGATGCATAGGCAGTGACATTGCTTGGAAATGTTTTTCAACAGTTTCTCTTTGCATGTAAACGATATCCATGCTTGTCAAGGCATGAAAAAAACAGACAGAGAAACATATTTTAATTGCTCTCGATTAATAACAATTAAGCCGGAGGATGGTGGGGAGTGACAGTACTGTGTTGTCGCCCTGGAGGTAAACTCATTGACTGGCTCTACATTCTGACAAGCAGCTGAAAAGGTTCAAATCCAAATCTAGGCTTGTTCTTTGTGATTACAGTTGCAAAACAACACACATTCTCCACACTCATGATGAGCCAGACATACAGATCAATAGCATACAGATGGAATGAGTCCAATACAGTAGCCAGACAAGAAGGTAAATAGACAGATGGGTGAGCGAGCAAATGGACAGACAAACGGACAGAGCGCCAGATCTATACATCCTTACCCTGACCGCAGGTCATCAAATCACTGAAGTCATATGGCACACAAAACTCTCTAATGAACAGAGAGGACTATGGGAAGTCTGGTGTATAATGAGGCACCATGCCGGACGAGCCTCCAGTGCAGTGGGGGACTCTGGCCATATGCAGGCCAAGCATCGCATGCAGGAATTTACATAGTGCAGGTCAATAGAACATATGCACACTCCAAACTGACTAATGACTTCTAGGAGCTCCTCTCTCTGGATGAGTACGTTAACCTAATGAGGGAAATGCATAAGAAGCTACTACTATAATATATTTACTGATACATTACAGATGTCGGATCTTAATATGATCCATTTCGTTGCTGGTGAAAAATAATCCTGCAGCAGGAGGATTTGAATTAATATTGAATAATTAGAATCGCTGCAAGGGGGCAGCTGGAAGCGGTGTTTGTAGGCTATAAAATGTAATACCGTAGCTAGGGCTATGGTTTGGGAAAGGCGCTGCAAACCAACCGACCTCATACCATCAAGTATAATAAGTTATTCTCACAGCTTGCTAGACCATTGTGAACTGCCATAGTGCAGTGGTCTGAGCAACATGCATTCGCTTCGAACATCAAATGTTTGCGCCCAGTGCTAGGCAATCATTTCGACACTTTGTATGAATGGAAACTAATGTTGGTGTAACTTCTGTTATTATTTAACCAATCCTGCCTGCCTTCAAAGGCACTTACTGTACCTTAGTAGGTTACTGCCATTTGGGATTGTATTTGAAGGCAGCCTCATGTGATAACGCATTCACATTCCACCTAGTGCAAGACTTTTGTTTATATAGCAGACATTGTTGCAGCGAGAGCAACTAGTGCTAGCGATTCAGTGAACAACTATCCCAACATGAAAAATATCTGAAATGAATAACATGTAAACAACTAACAGAATTGATCTCCTCAGTGCCTGTTAATTAATGAAGTTGACACCAACCAGGATAATTATGCTACTGCATAGGGTCCTCTTCTCGCAAATTGCTTGGTCTGCTGATCCATCGTTGTGGACATAACAGGTAAGCTTGCATGCGTGATACAGCTACACATTTTTTATAGTTAAATAAGCTATTTTACAGACTTTAAAAAAATGATTAATAGCCAGAATAGTGGTGTTTTAAGCTAATATTCCATTAGAGATGCTAATGTTTTTTTTCTAATGAGTAGGCTTGCACTGTGATTAATTCATACAATTATCACACCCGTGCATTTTCATAAATGACACTGATGTTCAAGATATTTACGTAGGCTTTATATTCATTGATATCTAACATTGAAAGGTGATATGATGAAATCTAACTAGAATAGAAGGCCTAGGCTATTTCATCCTATAATGTACAGTATGCTAAATGGCCATGGGATAACAAAACAAATACTGGCATGTGATAAATTATTACAGCTCCAATATAATTATATAAATGCATATAAAACAGGGATGTATATTCAATGAAATGAATACAGCCTTGTAATATTATGGATGCCTTTCTCTCTCCTTGCAGGTGATTAGATGCAGTCACCAGATGCCCAAGCCTCAAAACCAAAAACACTTTGAGACGTCAATACTTGCCATTTTAAATAAATGTTAAAATTTGTATTGGTTTTCCTATATCTGTACATAAGTCCTTAAAACACCATTGAACAAAAAAAGTAATTCCCAAGTGAGAGACATCAAGGAGAATCTAAGTAATATAATAAAATAAAACATCTATAAGTTTATGCATGGGCTGCGTCTCAATCCACCGCATCCGCCTATGTCAGCCTTCCGAATCTACGGTGGAAGGTGGCCGAGCTACAGGGAGGTTTGTCAGACCATGAGACATCCCGAAAATCCGTATTCTCTAGAAAACATCTGTAGATTCCATACGGGACTCATCTGAAGGTAACCCAGTATCGGTTTCAAAAATGAATGGAAGTTTGGGGTTAAATATGTGTCCAAAAAACAACATGATTACATCTCCTAGATATAGCTAGCTAGCTTGGCAATGGGCTGATAAACACCAGTTACTCAACATTTGAATTCAAAATTCATATGAAAGTAATTTGTTGAAAATGTTTACATAATATGGTGAATAAATAAACATTATACTTACATTTCGCGAAGTTATTCCTTAATTCTTCTGGAAAATGTTATCCCGAGCGGGGACTTCCCCCCAAAATGTGTTTTCGCTGCGCTGCAAGGTATTATGGGATAGCCTCCTCAGCAAATGATACATGGGATGCTGACTTCAAAATCACCCAAATGAAGGCAGCATTTTAAGGTACCTTGGGATTGGAACATTACAATGTTGACACCCTGCCTAGATATGAAAGACAGTATCCTTATTATTGCCAGCTGATGTCTTGTTAAATCATCAATATGTGCTAAATTCACCCACACAGCTGATCTCAATTGCAACTATTATTGGTCACCTCATTATCGCTCCCTAAAAAAATGATATTGGTGTTAGTCCTGCTTGCAACCAAAGTCTTTTAAGGTACAGTATTGTCATCTGAAAAATTGAGTCCCTTTTCCATGCAATAGAGAAATAAAGTATTTATTTGTTTACCACGACACTACTGTGGCAATTTTCTCAACTCTTTGTACGTATGGAAACTAATGTTGGTGTAGCCTACTATTATTATTTTAGTTTTTATTTTAGTTTCCAGTTTATGCTATCCAAAAGTGTCTGGTATGGTCATTTCTTATCAAGATCGGGGGTAAAATATCCCTGGACTGTCCAGATTTGAAATGTATAACTAAATCAAGTAAATCGGGAAGATTTAGTTATTTGTGCCAGAAGGGTATGGGTCGGAATCAAACCCACACGACACGGTAGACCTAAATTCGCACTGAAGGTAGTGGCCCTAACTGCTAGACCACCCCAGGCAGCAATTGATCTTCATTTTGACAGTTCATTCTTAACCTTAGGATATACTTGACACTTGTATGTCATAGCCTAGTGGAGACCAATATATATCTTGTGATATTAAGCTATACAAAACAACGGTTATTGATGTACTTGGCTGCATTTCAGATAAAATAAATTACAATTGAATTTCGAGGTAATAGGACCAAGGCCTAGCATTTGAGTGAGCGAGAGATAATTATTTTGATAACAGGCCTGAACCCAATGACTTGACTGCCCTCACATGGATAACTGCTAATTTTCAAAGAATCACAAGGCTCATTTGAATTTCCTGATGCAGCAGGAAAATCCTTTGCGACTAAAGAGTGATCAAGTTAAGATCTGACATCTGTAGGACGATCTCAAACCACATCCTTGGAGTACAGTAATAGAGAGCAGCTGCTAGCACACTGAGGTGGAGCAGTAGGGGGCTAAAGCCAAAGTCCAGTAGAGTATCCATCCTTGTTCTTGTATCACACGTTGACACCCACACAGCAAATGCTGCAGTACCCACACATGTCTGAAAGTCTGCCACCAGCACCCCACTGCGTGTATGCATGTGTGTGTATGTCCGTGCGTGTGTTCGGCCCTGTGTGTGTACATGTTTGTGGTGGGGGTTGTATTGGAGGGGAGAATGGTGTTAAAAGTATCGGCGGTTGGGTTGGGGGATGGCTCTTATTTGGCTGGGTGGAAAAAAAATGCCTCCAGGTCTCCTGATGGAAGAGACAGGTATTAGCTCTGAGACCTGCACAGTCCCAGCTTGCCATTATTTTCCTCTCCAGCTGCACCAGGATCCGGACTATGAATCTGCCACGGCTGGTCATTCATCAGTTTCACAGTCCGCACCAGCACACACACGCATTCCAATAACAACACAGTGAAATAGTGAGTGAGTGAGTGAGTGAGAAAATTAGAGAGAGAGAGAGAGAGAGAGAGACAGGGAGAACAGAAAAGTGTGAGAAAAACATCTAAAAACTTATACTTCAAAGAGTGGTACATGGCCACTACATACCAGCATAGCAGTTATCAGTCAATGAGAAAGTGTGGTGTCTGTTTGTGTGTTTGTATGTGTGTTCTTCTCTGTGTTCACATGCGTGCTCACATGTGCACACTTGATATGAGAGAGTTGAGGTGATGAGACGTGGTATAAATTATACCAGATTCCTGCACACTGACATTCGTTTCGCGCTGTTGAGCTCTGCCCCTGGTCCCACAGAGTGATGGGGAACTTCCTGTCAAACAGGAAGCTTTTAAATGTTGGCTGGAGAATTACGGAATTGCCTGTGGAAACATATTGGAGGAGGTCAGACAGTCACTCCCTTAGGCTATTTCAATTTATGTGTGCTTCATGATATTTTGCATTTCCAAATGATGCAGCCTTTTAGCTACCATATTCATACCTTATATACAATTAATTTAAGTATTTGAAGAACCAATAATGTCACTATGGATCGGTTTTGCATACAGGATCAGTGTTGTAACAAGTACCAGCTACTCAGTAAACAATTATATTGTGTCATTGTGCTATGCAACTCGAATTGGAGGATGTCAGGTGATTCAGTTGCTGGGTTGTTAGAAACAGAACATGGGCAGGGCAGTTAAAGTCCGGTTACACAGAGTGACACATCGTCACCATCCGTCTTCAGTCTGAAACATTTTAGGAAAGCTGACAGAGCGTGGAGCTTGCTTACACACTTCCCTGAGGAAATAGTCCAGACTGGTGGCGTCTTGATATGCACTAAACAGAGAGCAGTCCGGAGGTCCTAATGGGCATTGTGTATCCAGCCACAGACTAACGTTTATATCCTATGAAAAAGCATAAATAGGAATACAAGAGAGATTTTTTATTGAAGGACTATTGTTGAAGATGAAAATAGGATTTGTTGGATGACATTCAAATCAATTCTTATTCTTGTACTTACAGTGTATAATGTATTTAAAAGTAAATGTAACACGTAAAACCACAAAGAAAATGGGTGAAACAATTTACTTTGCTCCTCCCTTCTTCAATTGTAAATAGGATTGACCATATTTAGGGAATCACGGCAAAGCTGTGAAACCTATATTTATTATTCGATTAAACAAATAACTCAAACGTAGATTGAAAACTTTTTTCAAATTTGGCACACAGATCCTTGAGGCCATGAGTAACTTGGTCGAAAAGAATGGCAGTCTCACGTACATCTTTCCTGCAGTCAAATGACTACATTGCCCCCTTATGGCCTCATGGGTGGAATCTTATTCATATTTTTCATAAAATCATAATTCATAAAAATATTTTTAAAAACACCTAAAATCCAGTGTTTTTATGTCAATCGGTTTTGTTATATTTCTACACCTGACATGGTACCGGTGTCTTCTGATTTAGCCCACTGCAGTAAAAGGTTAAGAGATGGCTGAGTTACTGATAAATCAGGAAATCAGAGTATACTTGTCCATTTAAATCCTTTGTAAATCCACTTTGGGGTCTATGGACTCATCACAATAGTCCCTAAAGAGTTTGAAAAAATACGTTAATGAATTCAAAGATGGACACACAATACTCGTAGATGCATATTAGCACATACACTAATATGCTAAAATATGCAACAAATATTAAAAAAATCTTCTGATGGCTTATTTTGTGTGTCCATTTAAACCACTATAAATCCACTCCACAGTTGCCGATCAACTTGAAACTTGTCAACTTTATCATGGAACTACCTAAGATGAACCATACTGAATTTGGTATTGATATGTCACGCCCTGACCTTAGAGATCCTTTAAATTCCCTATTTTGGTTAGGTCAGGGTGTGACTAGGGTGGGCAATCTAGTTTTCCTATTTCTTTGTTTGGCCTGGCATGGTTCCCAATCAGAGGCAGCTGTCTATCGTTGTCTCTGATTGGGGATCATACTTAGGCAGCCTTTTTCCCACCTTAGTTTGTGGGATCTTGATTTCGTATAGGTGCTGTGTAGCCTGCAGAACGTTACGTTCGTTTTGTATTTTGTTGTTTTTCGGAGTTCATTTTAATAAAAGTAAGATGTTCGCCTACCACGCTGCACCTTGGTCTCCTCATTAAAACGACGGGCATGACATGATATCTCAAATAACAGGGAAACTATTAACAACTCGTTCTTTGCATATGTAACACCTATTTACCTGAGGGATCATAATGCTCAAAATCATCTTCTCCTCATGAATCAAAACTCAGATTGTGGTGAATATTATAAAATAAGGATTTGATGGAGTCCAAGTCAAACTAAGATTCTTTATTTCTGAGCTCAGAGAGAAACAGTTACACAGCGCAGTGTAGACAGTCTAAATTGCGAAGCATTTACAGTTCCTGTTCTTGGGCGGAACTCTATCTATACAAGGACGCAGGTGCAAGCTGGTTTACAACACAGGATGATACAGGAGATGATAATAGGACAGTTTCCCAAGGTTAGTCACATACTCAGTTATGTGGACACATACAATTCAAATTTCCCATTACACTCCACCCTTTTGTTAATTCCTTAACAATAATTTAAGCAATTTTAACTTCTTTAGGCTATTCCCCCCCCCCCCCCCTTCTTCTCAATTTCCGCCTAAAGACATACCCTAATCTAACTGCCTGTAGCTCAGGCCCAGAGGCAAGGATATGCATATTCTTGGTATCATTTGAAAGGAAACACTCTGAATGTTGTGGAAATGTGAATTGAATGTAGGAGAATTTAACACAATAGATCTGGTAGAAAAAAATACAAGGAAATAAACATACGTTTTCTGTTTTTTATTGTTGCTGCATCATCTTTCAAATGACCAAGAACAGCCAAACATACTGATAGGATGCTGGGGATGGTTTGAATGAAGAACAGAAAATGGCAACAATAGCTGAGTAAAGTTTTGAAGAGAACTTCAAAAATGAGCGAGCTACATGACATGAGCATGAAGTCACCCAGGTGTCCCCCACCCAGGTGTCCCCCACAAATGTACCCAAGTGGCCGAATTGGTACAGTGATACATTTTGAAGGTAATAACTATATACATAAATGCTATTCTAACACCCCCCCCCCCAAAAAAAAAAAAATATATATATATATAAAAAAAATACATATAAAAAAATAAAAAATAATACATAAATAATAATAATAATAAAACAAACAATTAACAAGGGTAACTATTTACATATTTTATATTTACAATATTGTGAAGACCCTCAGTCCTCTACACAATATTGTGCTGCTGGTGCCATGGCCCACAGCAGTCTCTTTCTGCTGTAAAGCAAAGGCTTACTGAACAGGTGGTGTGGTGATGGGGCATTTCCTGTGACAAAGGGCACAACGACGTCTCCCTACTGTGCCCTTTTTGCCCTGAGGCACTCATGCCTGCAGAGATGAATCTGGGCAGGTGAACACTACTGGTTGGAGCAGAATGGACAGAGGTAGAGGGGACAGAAGGTGCTACAGTGAACTTGCCGTAGTTAGCAAGCTCCTGGATGAGCAGCTCCCTGAAGGCTAGTTGTGCAATGGGGGGCTGTCCACAGCTCTTAGCCATTTCCTTCTGGAGGATGAAGGCATTCACCACAGCAATGTCAATGAAATGATAGAAAAATGTCTTGTACCATTTCATGGTCTTGTGGAGAACATTATAGTATCCTATCAGCGCATCTGACAGGTCCACACCTCCCATGCTCTTGTTGTAGTCCTTCACAGCAGCTGGAATGGGGACATTTTTTGTGGTCCATGCCCCGGCACCGTCCTTCACACGCCTGACGACGTGATCTCCAGGGACTTGTGGATACTGGAGCACATGACCACCTCTCTGGTATCCATCCACTTCACAAAGAGCAGGCCATCTTCACGGATCCATTGCATGGTACCCCGCTCATCCCGCTTAGGCATGTCATTCACCTTTGTCTTTGGAAAGCACACTCTGTTGGTTCGAATGGTGCCACAAGCCCACACATCCCACTTCCTCAGCTCTGTAAACAGGGTAGGGTTTGTGTAGAAGTTGTCCACAAACAGTTTGTAGCCCTTCCCCATCATTTAAAAATCCAATAACTCCATAACGGAATCATAACTCAGTCCATTACTGGTAGCAAAACTGTTTTTCCCCTCATAAACAAAAATTGCAAGTGTAGGCACACACAGAATCAGCCAAAACAAACAGCTTGTAACCCCACTTGGTTGGTTTGTTTCTCATGTATTGTTTGAGGCTGGTTCTGGCCTTAGAGGCTACCATCCTCTCATTGGTGGACAGGTTCTGAGCGCGCTGAAAATAGGTCTTGCAGGCTTCAACAATGTTGGGGTAGAGAGTTTTGATTTTGCACAGTCTATCAAATCTTGGTGTGCCTCTCTTCTTGTCATTCTCCCCATCAACCTCTGGGTCACTGATGTGAAGCGCTCTTGAGATAGTCAGAAACCTTTTACAAGACATGACAGTCATGGGGAAAGGCTGTTGATAGAGAGCTGACGTTTTCCAGTAGTCCCTTAGAATTTTCAACTTCACCAGCCCCATATAAATGACCATTGAAAAGTAGCAGAAAAGGTCTGACATGGAAATGGTCTTCCATGCCTCCTGCTTTC
The DNA here is from genome assembly GCF_057628025.1 of Oncorhynchus mykiss. NCBI lineage: Eukaryota > Metazoa > Chordata > Actinopteri > Salmoniformes > Salmonidae > Oncorhynchus > Oncorhynchus mykiss. The sequence continues at coordinate 15,536,091 of NC_143044.1, read as the reverse complement.
CTGCCTGCATCTTAGCCCCGTACTTATTGGTGTTCGACACCAGGGAATCAACAACTGACGAGGTGAAAAACAGTTGAAAAAGTTGAAGGGGGCTGTACTTTGCAGTCATGTCTAGTTGAGGTCCTGGCTGCCTTTTGGGTCTAAAAACACATCATCTTCTAACACAGAGTGCCAACGACCCTCTGGCCCTCTGTCTGCAGGTTTCTCTCTTCCCCACCTCCGCTTCTTTGTCACTGACTTCACATCTCTAGATGGCCAGGTAGGTGTGGAGCCGGAGACATTGGGGGTCCAGCTGGATGAACCAGCTTCAGAGGGAGATGGACACCTAGACATTGGCGGCTCATAATCAGAATCACTGCCACTGTGAAAGATTTTTTAAAAATCAGTAACAATACTTTCACGTATGAGCCCTGTATCAACACGTAAAATAAACAGATATATATAGAGTACAGGGAACATAATCACTATGGTGAAGAGGTGAAGGGCTGTTCCATTCCATGTTTATGTAAAATAAATGTAAAAAATATATCACACACACACACACACGCACACACACACACAGTATAGCCAATGTGTACTTTATACATTTCATTACAGATTATATTTTCATATATTGCAAATAAAATAAGAAAATATTTTGTTTAATCACAAATGAATCATCTTTGATATTATTAATTTCAAACAATGACATTAGCATTAGAACTTACCAATCCAGCATGGCATCCTCGCCATGCAGAAACATGTCCTCCACCTGGGAGTCAAAACTAGCTTCGCTGAAAGATTCATCTTCCTGAAGCAACTCGGTCTCACTGTATCTATCTATTTCCTCTATAATTTGGGTTAAATCTGTATACCTAGACTTTGTTTTAGCTTAACCTGATTTATTCGCCATATTTTAAATATATAAACTTGTTGAAAATGCTATTGAATATGTACTGCTATGCGTAACACCCGTGGCTCCGTCGAGAAGGATTTGCAATGGCGCATGAACCTCTTTTACGCCAGAGTTTACGCCAAAGGCTGGACTTCAAACGTATAACCATTACATGTTGCCATTTACCTCAGCTCATTGGCTATCTTCCAAGCTAGATTTCAAGATGATCCGTGGTCACTGGGCCAAAATACAGTCAATCAACGATAGACCGGTCCTACCATTGGTGTGCAATGATGTCATTAATTGGTGTATTCAAATCGGTTTGTTTCGGTCAATACGTCCCGGGAAAAGAACCATCAAGTATGGTTGTGTTAATAACAACCAGAGGAATGCAATGAAACCAACCATGACTGGATAAACGTTTGTTTAGTGTGTGTAATTACCACTAACGCATTGTCCAAAGTTGAATGAGACGGAAATCATGACGCAAGCGGTTTGCAAATGTTTTGTGTTAGGCTATAAAAATAGATTTTATCAAATAAAACGAACATTGACTGTGTAGTTAGGACACTTGGCATTGCCACCAGAGGAAGATCTTCAATGATAAGCGATTTATATCATTGTTATTTCTGACTTTCATGATGCTAATACTTGGTTGGAAAATGCTATTAATACTTGTGTGTGTGGCGCCTTCCTCAGAAAATAGCATGTTTGCTTTCGTAGTAATGGCTTTTTAAAATCTGACACAGCGGCTGGATTAACCTGTTGGTACTAGGGGGCAGTATTTTCATTTTTGGAAAAAGAATGTTCCCAAATTAAACGGGATATTTTGTCAGGACAACATGCCAGAATATGCATGTAATTGACAGCTTAGGATAGAAAACACTCTGAAGTTTCCAAAACTGTAAAAATATTGTCTGTGAGTATAACAGAACTGATGTTACAGGGGAAAGACTGAGAAAAATCCAATCCGGAAGTGACTCATCTTTTGAAAGCCCTGCGTTCCGATGCGTCCCTATTGAGCTGTGAATGCCCTATCAACCAGATTACGCTTTCTACGTATTCCCCAAGGTGTCTACAGCATTGTGACGTGGTTTTATGCATTTATGTTGAAGAATACCCGTCGGCGGCTTCATTGCGCAAGTGGTCGCCTGATGCTCCCAGAGAAATTCTCGCGTAAAATACAGAGGTAGCCATTATTCCAATCGCTTCTACTGAGAAACCAATTGTCCCGGTTGATATATTATCGAATAGATATTTGAAAAACACCTTGAGGGTTGATTATAAACAACGTTTGCCATGTTTCTGTTGATATTATGGAAATAATTTGGCGTTGTGGCGACCGCAATTTCCGGTCGATTTCTCAGCCAAACGTGAAGAACAAATGGAGCTATTTCGTCTACAAAAATAATCTTTTGGGAAAAAATGAACTTTGGCTATCTACCTGGGAGTCTCCTGAGTGAAAACATCCGAAGTTCATCAAAGGTAAACAATTTAATTTGATTGCTTTTCTGATTTTCGTGACAAGGTTGCCTGCTGCTAGCAAGGCATTATGCTATGCTAGGCTATCGATAAACTTACACAAATGCTTGTCTAGCTTTGGCTGTAAAGCATATTTTGAAAATCGGAGATGACAGGGTGATTAACAAAGTGCTAAGCGGTGTTCCAATATATTTCACTTGTGATTTTCATGAATAGGAAGATTTTCTAGGAAGATTTAAGTCCGTTGCATTATGGTAATTAGCGTCAGATGATGACAACGGTCCCGTTCACAGGATGGGGTGTCACTAGAGGTTAATAAGGCGTTCATCTTTTAAATTATGTAAGATACATGTATTTACAAGAATGTTTACAATAACAAATGGTGTATTTAGAATGCTAGCTCTCTGCAGTTTCACCGGATGTTGGCCTGGTGGGACGTTAGCGTCTCACCTACCCTAGAGAGGTTAAATGTAGCAAGATTCTAAAGGCATAATATCCTGTTGTCCACCAATTCTTCCATTTAAATCTCATTGGTTGTGAGACTGAGTTGAAAACGTTCAACTCTTCACACATCATATACAGTTCCAACTTGCCAGTTTCTGCTAATTATTAGGTATAACAAAGATAGCCAAGTGCATCCTTTCTCAGCAAAGTGTTTGGTCCCAACGTGCGGCTGTTTAGGAAAGAACACCTGGCAACCACAGAGTCTGGGCATTCAGCCAATATTCCACTCCCAGTGAGCCAACCTTGTGAGAGCAAACCTCTGTCTACAACAGGTCAAACATGTATGATATGTGTGAGATACTGTAAGCAGAAAGAGACACAGTATTTGTGATATTTACCCGTCTAGCAAAAAGGAGGTACCTATACTCAAATCTGAAACTCAAAGGAAAAGAGAACACCAAGGAAGCCACAGTGTGCCTTAACTTCTTGACGCACCCATCCCTTTGCGGGATCATTTTCATCAACACCCGCTGAATTGCAGCGCGCCAAATTCAAATTAAATTACTAAAAATATTTAATTTTCATGAAATCACAAGTGCAATATAGCAAAACACAGTTTAGCTTGTTTTTAATCCACCTGGCGTGTCCGATTTCAATACAGCTTTTCGGTGAAAGCATAACAAGCGTTTATATAAGAACATCTCTCTCAGTAGACAAAATATTACAAACACTAGCAGCCAAGTAGTCAGAAAAATAATTGATTAAATCGCTTACCTTTGATGATCTTCAGATGTTTACACTCACGAGACTCCCAGTTACACAATAAATGTTCCTTTTGTTCCATAAAGATTATTTTTATATGCAAAATACCTCCATTTGTTTGGCGCGTTATGTTCAGAAATCCGTAGGCTCGAGTGGCCATGACACCGCAGGCGAAAATTCCAAATAGTATCCATAATGTCCACAGAAACATGTCAAACGTTTTTTATAATCAAACCTCAGGTTGTTTTTAAAATATACAATCGATAACATATCAACCAGGACTGTCGCTTTTTCAATAGAAGAGGGGGAGACAATGGCTGCCCCACTCTGTTGCGCAAGCAAAACTCTGCGAAAACCCAGCTATCCACTGACACGATGTTATCTTTCTCTGTTCATTTTCAAAATAAAAGCCTGAAACTATGTCTAAAGACTGTTGACACCTTGAGGAAGCCATAGGAAAAGGAATCTGGTTGATATCCCTTTAAATGGAGGCAATGCATCCAATGGAACAGAGAGCTTTCAGGAAAAACAGCACTTCCTGGTTTGATTTTCCTCAGGTTTTTGCCTGCAATATCAGTTCTGTTATACTCACAGACAATATTTTGACAGTTTTGGAAACTTTAGAGTGTTTTCTATCCTAATCGTACAATTATATGCATTTTCTAGTATCTGAGCCTGAGAAACAGGCAGTTTCAAATGGGTACGTTTTTTGGCCAAAAACAGAAATCCTGCCCCCTACACTCAAGAAGTTAACCCTTATTCGATTACCCTTACTAGTAAATACTTTAACAAGGCACCGTATCACTCGTTCCTGTGTGTTCTTCTCCTCAGAGTAGAACGACATCTTATAAAATAAATAGTAGTGGGTAATGATATTTTTGGTCAAATCACAGGGTGTATTGGTTCAGTCCTCACGAAAGAAGAAAACCTTTGCAAGAGCACATAAACCATGTTTTGGTCTCCCATGTAAATAGGGGTAAGCATTTTGATCCCCCATGTAAATAGGGGTAAGCAGTATGATCCCCCCAGGTAAATAGGGGTAAGCAGTATGATTACAAATCCGATAATGTCCTCAAGGTACTCCTACTGAGCTTATCCCAGCAACTGTTGCAAAATTATGCAATCCCTGTTGAAATGTTGGAAAATTGCCATTCACCTCGTTTTTACAGTGTTGGCTATCCAACACTCCCAATTCTACCAGATTGGTCCCCAGAACCAGTGAATCTCAAACACCAAGAGAAAGATTTAGGAATAACATCAATAACAACAGTATCAGGAACAATTGAAAATTGGCTTGACAGCCAGGCATTCGTCGTCTGCAGTTTAGTTCACACATGTTTGGAGATGTGGTTTTTCCACACCTCTCAGTGATAGGCATTGACCTCATAAACAGTGGGGGGTGATAGACTTTGGTCTTATTAACAGTGTGGGGTGATAGACATTGGCCTTATAAACAGTGTGGGAACAATTGATGAATGAAACATCTTGCAAGTTTCACATTCAGATTTAGGTGTCAGTCCACATACATGATGCCGTTATCCATTGGTTGAGGCACCTTTTTACGAATGAAGATATTAGTTCATCAAAGTAATTCAGGGGTGAGCTGGCAAATTGTCAAAATTTGGGGGCCAGCGCGTTTGTCTCAGATCCTTCATCACGATCTAGTCGTCAGGGTAGATCTTATGCAGTTGTCCTCCCTTTGGCTCGGACAGGGCAGCTCGCACCTGTGTATAGATAGAACTTAACAAAACTCTATCATATACTTTACCATCTGGTCATCCACACCAGACCACCAGCATCACACTATGTGGTAGAGCATGCTCTGATCACTTAGAGCAAAGGGATTTATGAAGGCACAGTTCCTCTTACTTCAATTTACATTTTGTCACAGCGCAAAGTGATTTCATTCATAAAGAATTTCCGAATGATGACTCACCAGTTTAGTTAAAGCAATCACTGATCCTCAACTCCCATGGAGTTGACGAGGAGGAATTTACCTTAGACTCACAGAGCAGTTTACCCTCTGAGTCATAGGAGACGCTGGTGAACGATACGTCAGTCCCATCTGGGGTGCCAAATTGTGGTGGATATCATAAAATAGTGATTGGCTGGAGTCCAAGTCCAACTAAGATTCTTTATTTCTGAGCTCAGAGAGAAACAGAGTTACATTGGGTGACAAGCACATATCTTTATAGTTCCTGTTCTTGGGCAGACGTACGTGCAAGCTGATTTGCAACACAGGATGATGCTCCCAAGAACAGGAGATGATAATAGGATAGTTTCAAACAGTTTCAAAAGGTTAGTCACTTACTCAGTTATGTGGACACATACAATAAAAATTCCCATTACAAGATTTACAAATGTTATATTTAGACTCATGATTACACATAAAGGAAGATAATGTAGTTCCTACATGATAGAGAGCTTCTTTTTTTATCCAATGGGTCCTGTGTCCCATCTGTAATCAAGTGAACCCCGTTCATTGCTGCTTGCAGCTACACTGAGCCAAATAAATTTAAACTCAGTTTTTCACAATTCCTGACATTTAATCCTAGTAAACATTCCCTGTCTTAGGTCAGTTAGGATCACCACTTTATTTTAAGAATGTGAAATGTCAGAATAATAGTAGAGATAATTATTTATTTCAGCTTTAATTTCTTTCAGCACATTCCCAGTGGGTCAGAAGTTTACATACACTTAATTAGTATTTGGTAGCATTGCCTTTAAATTGTTTAACTTGGGTCAAACGTTTTGGGTATCCTTCCACAAGCTTCCCACAATAAGTTGGGTGAATTTTGGCCCATTCCTCCTGACAGAGCTGGTGTAACTGAGTCAAGTTTTTAGGCCTCCTTGCTCGTACACGCTTTTTCAGTTCTGCCCACAAATTTTCAATAGGATTGAGGTCAGGGCTTTGTGATGGCCACTCCAAAACCTTGACTTTGTTGTCCTAAAGCCATTTTGCCACAACTTTGGAAGTATGCTTGGGGTCATTGTCCATTTGGAAGACCCATTTGCGACCAAGCTTTAACTTCCTGACTGATGTCTTGAGATGTTGCTTCAATATATCCACGTAATTTTCCTCCCTTATGATGCCATCTATTTTGTGAAGTGCACCAGTCCCTCCTGCACCCCCACAACATGATGCTGCAACCCCTGTGCTTCATGGTTGGGATGGTGTTCTTCAGCTTGCAAGCCTCCCCCTTCTTCCTCCAAACATAATGATGTTATGTCCAAATAGTTCTATTTTTGTTTCATACGACCAGAGGACATTTTTCCAAAAAGTATGATCTTTGTCCCCATGTGCAATTGCAAACCGCAGTCTGGCTTTTTTATGGCAATTTTGGAGCAGTAGCTTCTTCCTTGCTGAGCGGCCTTTCAGGTTATGTCGATATTGGACTCGTTTTTACTGTGGATATAGATACATTTGAGCTTGTTTCCTCCAGCATCTTCACAATGTCCTTTGCTGTTGTTCTGGGATTGATTTGCACTTTTCACACCATGATACGTTCATCTCTAGGAGGCAGGAGGCATCAACTTCCTGAGCAGTATGATGGCTGTGTGGTCCCATGGTGTTTATACTTGCATATCATTGTTTGTATAGATGAACGTGGAACCTTCAGGTGTTTTGAAATTGCTCCCAAGGACGAACCAGACTTTTGGAGGTCTACATATGTTTTCTGAGGTCTTGGATGATTTCTTTTGATTTTCCCATGATGTCAAGCAAAGAGGCACTGAGTTTGAAGGTAGGCCTTAAAATACATTCACAGGTACACCTCCAATTGACTCAAATTATGTCGATTAGCCTATCAGAAGCTTCTAAAGCCATGGCATAATTTTCTAGAATTTTCCAAGCAGTTTTAAGGCACAGTCAACTTAGTGTATGTAAATTTCTGACCCACTGGAATTGTGATACAGTCAATTATAAGTGAAATGATCTGTCTATAAACAATTGGTGGAAAAATTACTTTTGTCGTGCACAAAGTAGATGTCCCAACCGACTTGCCAAAACCATAGTTTGTCAGCAAAAAATTTGTGGAGTGGTTGAAAAATGAGTTTTAATGACTCCAACATAGGTGTATGTAAACTTCCGACTTCAACTGTATATTTTGTGACTATGAGCTTTATAAGGTTCTTCCCGACCTTTTCGTAAAAAAAATAGTTATTCAAATAGAATTGCTCTTTAGGTGGTCCTTTACATGTGACATATGTCAGATACCTTTTTACTTTGGGCTATAAGGTTCTATCTAGAACCCAATCACACAGTGGTGGGTTTGTTAATCAAAAATAAAATAAACAACGAAGCTGTAAAACCTATTGTTATATTGTTATAGATTTTTTTTTCCCTTGACATGGTCAAATAACTCAAACTTGGTCAAAAAAGAATGGCACCATGGGCTACATTTTAGGCATTTGGCAGACACTCTTATCCAGAGCAATTAACAGGAGCAATTAGTGTTAAATGCCTTGCCCAAGGGCACATTGACAGAGCCTTATCAGCTTTGGGTTTCAAACCAGCAACCTTTCAGTTACTATCCCAATGCTCTAACTGCGAGGCTACCTACCGCCTATTGGTGGTTGAGTTATAAGCAGTCTCAGATAGTATTCCTTTCCTGCAGTCAAATGACCAAATTGCCCTCATGGGTGGAATGGTATTAATATTATTTCATTAACATTATTTCTAAAATCCTGCCGAAAATTCAGTGTTTCTATGTCAAATGGTTTTGTTAAATTTCAGTCTTCTGTGATGTACAGTGGGGCAAAAAAGTATTTAGTAAGCAACCAATTGTGCAAGTTCTCCCACTTAAAAAGATGAGAGAGGCCTGTAATTTTCACCATAGGTACACATCAACTATGACAGACAAAATTAGAAAAAAAATCTAGAAAATCACATTGAATGATTTTTAATGAATTTATTTGCAAATTATGGTGGAAAATAAGTATTTGGTCACCTACAAACATGCAAGATTTCTGGCTCTCACAGACCTGTAACTTCTTCTTTAAGAGGCTCCTCTGTCCTCCACTTGTTACCTGTGTTATTGGCACCTATTTGAAGTTGTTATCAGTAAAAAAGACACCTGTCCACAACCTCAAACAGTCACAATCCAAACTCCACTATGGCCAAGACCAAAGAGCTGTCAAAGGACACCAGAAACACAATTGTAGACCTGCACCAGGCTGGGAAGACTGAGTCTGCAATAGGTAAGCAGCTTGTTTTGAAGAAATCAACTGTGGGAGCAATTATTAGGAAATGGAAGACATACAAGACCACTGATAATCTCCCTCGATCTGGGGCTCAAAATGATCATAAGAATGGTGAGCAAAAATCCCAGAACCACACGGGGGGACCGAATGAATGACCTGCAGAAAGCTGGGACCAAAGTAACAAAGCCTACCATCAGTAACATACTATGCCACCAGGGACTCAAATCCTGCAGTGCCAGACGTGTCCCCTAGCTTAAGCCAGTACATGTCCAGGCCCGTCTGAAGTTTGCTAGAGAGCATTTGGATTATCCAGAAGAAGATTGGGAGAATGTCATATGGTCAGATGAAACCAAAATATAACTTTTTGGCAAAAACTCAACTCGTCGTGTTTGGAGGACAAAGAATGCTGAGTTGCATCCAAGAACACCATACCTACTGTGAAGCATGGGGGTGGAAACATCATGCTTTGGGGCTGTTTTTCTGCAAAGGGACCAGGACGACTGATCCGTGTAAAGGAAAGAATGAATGGGGCCATGTATCGTGAGATTTTCAGTGAAAACCTCCTTCCATCAGCAAGGGCATTGAAGATGAAACGTGGACGGGTCTTTCAGCATGACAATGATCCCAAACACACCGCCCGGGCAACGAAGGTGTGGCTTCGTAAGAAGCATTTCAAGGTCCTGGAGTGCCCTAGCCAGTCTCCAGATCTCAACCCCATAGAAAATCTTTGGAGGGAGTTGAAAGTCCGTGTTGCCCAGCATCAGCCCCAAAACATCACTGCTCTAGAGGAGATCTGCATGGAGGAATGGGCCAAAATACCAGCAACAGTGTGTGAAAACCTTGTGAAGACTTACAGAAAACGTTTGACCTCTGTCATTGCCAACAAAGGGTATATAACAAAGTATTGAGATAAACTTTTGTTATTGACCAAATACTTATTTTCCACCATAATTTGCAAATAAATTCTTTAAAAATCCTACAATGTGATTTTCTGGAATTTTTTTCTCATTTTGTCTGTCATAGTTGAAGTGTACCTATGATGAAAATTACAGGCCTCTCTCATCTTTTTAAGTGGGAGAACTTCTAATGTTAACACCCCGGCCATGCTACATTCAAAGCTTGATGCCCTCAGTCTCACACAATTTATCAATTAACCTACAACCCTAAATCCGTAACCATGGGCACCCTCTTAGATATCTTCCTGACCAACTTGCCCTCTAAATACACCTCTGCTGTCTTCAACCAGGATCTCAGCGATCACTGCCTCATTGCCTGCGTGCATATTGGGTCCGCGGTCAAACGACCACCCCTCACCACTGTCAAACGCTCCCTAAAACATTTCAGCGAGCAGGCCTTTCTAATCGACCTGACCCGGGTATCCTGGAAGGATATTGACCTCATCCCGTCAGTAGAGGATGCCTGGTTGCTCTTTAAAAGTGCTTACCTCACCATATTAAAAAAGCATGCCCTATTCAAAAAATGTTGAACTAAGGACATATATAGCCCTCGGTTCACCCCAGACTTGAGTGCCCTTGACCAGCACAAAAACATCCTGTGGTGTTCTGCATTAGCATCGAATAGCCACCGCAATATGCAACTTTCAGGGAAGTCAGGAACCAATATAATCAGTCAGTTGGGAAAGCAAAGGCTAGCTTTTTCAAATGGAAATTTGCATCCTGTAGCACTTATTCCAAAAAGTTTTGGGACACTGTTAAATCCATGGAGAATAAGAGCACCTCCTCCCAGCTGCCCACTGTACTGAGGATAGGAAACACTGTCACCACCGATAAATCTAACATAATCAATAATTTCAATAAGCATTTTTCTATGGCTGGCCATGCTTTCCACTTGGCTATCCCTACCCCGGCCAACATCTCAGCACCCCCTGCAGCAACTTGCCCAAGCCCCTCCCCACTTCTCTTTCACCCAAATCCAGAGAGCTGATGTTCTGAAAGAGCTGCAAAATCTGGATCCCTACAAATCAGCTGGGCTAGCAAGTCCAATACCTCAAATGAAAGATAAACACCTTGTTCATCTACCCATCATGTTAGATTTTTTAAATGTTTTACAGCGAAAACACAACATATATTTATGTTAGACCATCACCAAACCAAATAAAAAACGCAGCCATTTTTTCCAGCCAAAGATAAAATCACAAAAGCAGGATTAGAAATAAAATGAATCACTAACCTCTTGAAAATCTTCATCAGATGACAGTCATATGACATGTTACACAGTACATTTATGTTTTGTTCGATAATATGCATTTTTATATCCACAAATATCGGTTTACATTGACGCCATGTTCAGAAATTCCTCCAAAATATCCGGAGGAATTATAGAAAGCTACGCCAGATAACAGAAATACTCATCATAAACTTTGACTAAAGATACATGTTCTACATATAATTAAAGATAAACTGATTCTTAACGCAACCGCTGTGTCAGATTTTTTAAAAACGTTACGGAAAAAGCCTAACATTGCAATAATCTCAGACGGCGCTCAGACATGTTGGAGTCAACAGAAATACGAAATTACAACATAAATATTCCTTTACCTTTGTTGATCTTTCATCAGAATGTAGTGCAAGGACTCCTAGTTCCACAATAAATCGTTGTTTTGTTCCATAATGTCCAATACTAGTGTCCAAGTAGCTGCATTTGCTATCACTTTCAGCTCACGTGCCCAAAAACTGACTGCTGGTCCAAGACAACTCGCACAAAAACTTCCAAAAGATATATTCCAGGTCGAATAAACTGGTCAAACTTAGTAGAGAATCAATCGTCAGGATGTTATTATCATATATATCCAATAACGTTCCAACCGGATCATACGTTTTCATCTGGGGCCGAATGGAACAGCCGTAGCACCCACAGAGAAATGCGCCACAGCAAAAGGCATTCTGTTGGGACACTGACTGTTTTCACTCCCATTAGGTCAAAGTTCACAGCAAATGCTCCATTACACTTTCTACTGAATGAAGACATCTAGTGGAAGGCGTAGGAAGTGCTTCCATATCCATATCTTGTTGGGAAAGGAGGGGGTGATGACGTTAAAGTTCAGAATTTCACTCCTTGTTTGGAAGATTGCCTGCCCTATGAGTTCTGTTATACTCACAGACATAATTAAAACAGTTTTAGAAACTTCAGAGTGTTTTCTATCCAATAGTAATAATACTATGCATATATTAGCAATCTAGGACAGAGTTTGATGCCGTTCACTACGGGCACGCAATTAATCCAAAGTGAAAATACTGCCCCCTATCCTCAACAAGCTAGACAATCTAGACCCTGTCTTTTTAAAATTATCCACCAAAATTGATGCAACCCCTATTACTAGCCTATTCAACCTCTCTTTCGTATTGTCTGAGATCCCCAAAGATTGGAAAGCTGCCGCGGTCATCCTCCTCTTCAAAGGGGGAGACAATCTAGACCCAAACTGTTATAGACCTAAATCCATCCTGCCCTGCCCTTCTAAATTCTTCAAAAGCCAAGTTAACGAACAGATCACTGACCATTTCAAATCCCACGTACCTTCTCCACTATTTAATCTGGTTTCCGAGCTGGTCATTGGGTGCACCTCAGCCAAGCTCAAGGTTCTAAACAATGTCATAACATCCATCGATAAAAGACAGTACTGTGCAGCCGTCTTCATCAACCTGGCCAAGGCTTGTTCTTCTTATCGGCAGACTCAATAGCCTTGGCTTCTCAAATGACTGCCTCTCCTGGTTCACCAACTACTTCTCAGATAGAGTTCAGTGTGTCAAATTGGAGGGCCTGTTGTACGGACCTCTGGCAGTATCTATGGGGGTGACACAGTGTTAAATTCTCGGGCCTACTCTTTTCTCAGTATATATCAATGATGTCGCTTTTGCTGCTGGTGATACTCTGATCCACCTCTATGCAGATGACACCATTCTGTATACATCTGGCCCTTCTTTGGACACTGTGTTAATTAACAAACCTCCAAACGAGCTTAAATGCCATACAACACTCCTTTTGTTGCCTCCAACTGCTTTTAAATGCTAGTAAAACTAAGTGCATGCTCTTCAACCGATTTCTGCCCGCACCCTCCCGCTGACTAGCATCACTACTCTGGACAGTTCTTACTTAGGTATTTGTAGATGTCCACATATTCTAAGTGTCTGGTTAGACTGTAAACTCTCCTTCCAGACTCACATTAAGCAACTCTAATCCAAAATTAAATATAGAATCGGTTTCCTATTTCACAACAAAGCCTCCTTCACTCATGCTGCCAAACATACCCTCGTTAAACTGACTATCCTATTGATCCTTTACTTCGGCAATGTAATTAACAGAATAGCCTCCAACATTCTACTCAGCCAACTGGATGTAGTCTATCGCAGTGCCATCCATTTAGTCACCAAAGCCCCATATACTACCCACCACTGCGGCCTGAATGCGCTCGTTGGCTGGCCCTCACTACATATCCGTCGCCAAACCCACTGGCTCCAGGTTATCTATAAGTCTATGCTAGGTAACTTCCCGCCTTATCTCAGCTCACTGGCCACCATAGCAACACCCACCCGTAGCACGCGCTCCAGCAGGTATATTTCACTGGTCATCCCTAAAGCCAACATTTACTTTGGCTGCCTTTCCTTCCAGTTCTCCGCTGCCAATGACTGGAATGACTGGAATGACTGGAACGAATTGCAAAAATCACGGAAGTTGGAGTCATATCTCCTTCCATAACTTTAAGCTTAATTTGTCAGAGTTTCTTACCGATCACTGTACCTGTACACAGCCAATCTGTAAATAGCACACCTAACTACCTCCTTCCCATATTGTTACTTCTCCTCTCGCTCTTTTGCACCCGTGTCTCTACTTGCACATCATCATCTGCACACATTTCACTCCAGTGTTAATGCTAAATTGTAATTATTTCGCCTCCATGGCCTATTTATTGCCTTACCTCCCTACTCTTCTACATTTTCTCACACTGTACATAGATTTTTTTATTGTGTTATTGACTGTACCTTTGTTTATGTGTAACTCTGTGTTGTTGTTGTCGCACTGCTTTGCTCTTTCTTGGCCAGGTCGCAGTTGTAACTTGTTCTCAACTGGCCTACCTGGTTAAATAAAGTTGAAATAAAAATAAATAAAAAAGAGGAAGACATCGCAAAAGAGTTCTGAGATCTGGTACTTGAAAAATAGTAATTATCTCAAAACTATACATTTTGCAGATAGAACCTTATAGTCCTTGATTATTCATATCATAGGTTATGGTCCTCTTTTAAAATAACTTACTTTCGCACCACTTTTTCAGAAGAACAAATCTCTATAGTAACAACAAATAAATACAGGTGTCTTGGAGCATGTTTAAAGCCCTTAAGAAATGTACTACATTTCATTGATAAGTAGAAAGCAGTTTAGTGACTTTGGGTGTCAAACCAGAAAAATATATCAGTTTACTCATACAGAGCTAAGATTTAGCAATGCTGCTAGGTATCCATAGGACATAGTGTATTTGTCCTTTTAGTAAACTCTCACTTTAACAAATGTGTCATGAACATGAATTCAAATGTTTGATGATGTGATTAGAAAGAAGGAAGGGTATTCTCTTCCTTCAATCATTAAATGTCTGTACTTTTCAGTTATATATATAAAAAAAATGTATTCTGTGCCTTAAGGGTTCGTAAGGTTATATCGGCGATTGCACCCCCCTTACGATTTTGATACTCTGCACTTTAGGTACCTTTATGAAAGAAGCATTCATTACAAAACAGTTCTGAGATCTGTGATGAGAACTTTAATGCTCAATATCTCAGAACTATACATTGCACAGATAGAACCTTATAGTCCCAAGGTCTCGATTTACCATTTACAATATATTTCATATTTTATTGTAAATCTATAATAAATCTATAGAATATGAATGTGTACAAATGTATTACTGTATTCTATTGTCTACATTTTTACTCAAATCATGTATCTCGGTCAGGCACAAAAAAAAAACTAGGGAAAGAAAGAGAATTGAGCAGTGGTTGTAGTAATAAATCACTGGATCGCTGGTGACATTCATACAATACGGATACAGTGTTAACTCAATGAGTCGGACAGCCCTAGCCTGTTCCTCCATTCTGACCTTGCATCCCTGTCGTAATCAATCTTTTTGGCACGGCACACACGCTCCTTTATTATTACTCTAGACCCGCATGTACTGTAAACAATGAGTAGAATACATTGGAAAGAGTGAGAGGCTGGGGGGGCTATTATAAGGAGGAGGTGAGGGTCCAGTGGAATAACCTCAGGGCATAACATTATGTGTCCGGCTGGCTGGTTAAAGAGGGCTGAATAGTTTGGTGAGCACCTACCGTGGCAATATGGTCTATAAGACGGAGGAATGAGCAATAGATGCTGCTCCTTGTGTCAAAGGTCACATCACAGTATTATCACGATGACGTTTACTAGCATTGCAGCTTTCAAGTTTCAAGTTTTAAATGTCACCAGCATAAGTACAGTGAAATGCCTTGCAAGATCTAAACCCAACAATGCAGTAATCATAACAATGTAATAACATAAAAATAACATAAGGTTGAACAAAAAACATACAATTGATGAAAATAATAAGGTCAGTCAGTTCTAGTACCATATTTACAATGTGCAGGGATACTGGAGTGATAGAGGTCGATATGTATAGGGGTAAGGTGACTAGGCATCAGGATATATGATAAACAGAGTAGCAGCAGCGTATATGATGATTGTGTTTGAGTGGGTGTGCATATGTGTAGAGTCAGTATACTGCAAATGTATGTGCGTATTATATGTGTGTGAGCCAATGATGAAGTGTTGATTTGTGTGTGTGTGTGTGTGTGTGTGTGTGTGTGTGTTGGAGTGTCAGTGTGCATGAGTGTGTAGGGCTCTGTGATTGGGCATAGAGAGGTAAACCAAATACACTTGTCAACTCAAAGTCCGTGTAGCCATTTTGTTATCTATTTAGTGAGATATTTTGTCTTATGGCTTGGGGATCAAAGCTGTTCCGGAGCTTGCAGATGTGACGCTGTGCACGTATTTTCCTCAATGTAGTGTGAGATTATAATCTTACTGCATTATCTGGACTCCTTCATAAAGAAGCTTTTGGTGAGACAGTGTTTGTTAAAGGAGTGGAATTTATTGGAATTTGTTTCTGAAAGTGGATTTAAGCACTGGGGTGTGTATCACTATTTTATTGTATTCATTTTCTTTACATTCCTCCAGGATGCAGGTTGCAGATGCTGTTGACCAGAGTGACTTGATTCCAATGTAGGGCTGGAGAACACCATACACATAAATACCATAATCATGCACTAACGGTAAATTACCACAGTGTAACCTATGAAATTGCCTGACGTAAAACCAACACTGAGAGTGTCATAACGATTTATGACAAGCAGCCAACCTGCACACACAGATCCATATGGAGCCTATGCAGGGGGCCTGGTCTAGCAACAAAGAGGGCCCCACGTAAGACAGAAGGCCCCTCAATTCTCCATGAAGGATGGCTCGCTACGAGGTCGGCCAAGGGGGAGTCAGTTTAAAACACATACCATATGCAGTTAGGGAGAGCCTCATTTATCAGCCACTGAAATTCTCAGTTTTTTTACACCTCGTACCCCTCCATCCCCCTATCCTCCTCTCAATCCCGGAGAGGGTACTCACCTCCTCACTGTTATGTGCAGATGACAGGTTGCCGAGGCCCTGGTTCAACGGCCGCCCATCTCAATGCTCTTTGTCTCTGTGTAAATTACAAAAGAGAGAAGTCAGTGTGAGTAGTAGAGCTACTGTATGATAAATTAGTTAGACCAAAAAGTAGAAGTATGGCATATAAATGTATCATACAATCATGGTTGGGGAGTAACTGATTACATGTAATCAGTTATATGTAATCTGATTACAAAACATAACTGTAATCAGTAACGTTACCAGCAAAATGTTACAATCAGGGTTGGGGAGTAAGTGTTTCCACCTGAGTGAGTCTGACCACAAGTCAGAGACCACTATGATCACACACCAAATGCATTTGATGGATCCTCCTTCCATTTTATGAATATTTTCTTGATTTCCTTCTTTTGACTTAATGGTTTAAATATTTCTGTTTTATTTGAACCACGTAAAGAGCTTGACTCTTTTACCCTTCTCTTAACTTTGCTGTCTCAGCTCTTCTTCACAGTAGGATATCATCTGGCCCGTGAATGGCACATTGTTAAGCTCACTCCACAGCAGAGGTTAGAGCATAAGAGACACATGCAGTCACCACACTCAGCGCAAGGTTGGAAGTTATAGCTGTAAATTACCTCCAGTGAACACACAAACACACTCTTCACTCAACTACACTTGGAGAGCATGGCATATCCAGATGTTATTTTTTTTTTTTAACTCCAGTTTCAAGCAGCAGGAAAGTAGCCCTGTGGTGACCAACCATGGCCTATGGGGAGATCATGGACAGACAGCTGTACTTTGAACTTGTTACCTCGTCATTGCTGGGGTCAACAGCTTGGTGGCTGTGAAGATCAACCTGCTGTAAGAGGCAGTCTTCAAGTGAACTGCTGGACTGTTTTCACAAAGTCCCTATGGCACGATTACCTCTTGGGGACTGGAGGTGAAGCATTGTGGAGGTATCAGGTATAGCTGGATTAAGGAATAACATTTATATTACAGTACATTCGGAAAGGATTCAGACCCCTTCCCTTTTCCCACATTTTGTTACTTTACATCCTTATTCGAAAATGGATTAAAACTTCTTTATTTTCTCATCAATCTTGTCACGACTTCTACCGAGGGTAACTCCTCTCCCTGTTCGGGCGGCGCTCGGCGTCGCCGGTCTACTAGCCACTACCGATCCCTTTTTCTTTTTCTGGTTGTTTTGTCTGTGTTCCTTTTCACACCTGGTTTTCAATTGCTTTGATTTCTGTGGGTATATAGGGCAGCTGTTACCTGCCGTAATTCGTGCAGGATTAGACTTGTGTGTATTGCGTTCGATGGTATTTGATGTTTGTTGTTTTTTCGCATTTACGCACGTGTATGTAAAGTGTCGGAACTGTGTTAGTTCCTCCGTGTGTTTGCACGATTATTCGAGAGCGTAGTTTTGGGATTTTTGTTCTGTGCCATTTGCATTGCTGGACTATATTATTAAACACGCTCCTCAGACATCCCTGCTCTCCTGCGCCTGACTCCTACACCTCTCACCAAGACGCATGCTATCACAAATCTACACACAATACCCAATAACGACAAAGCAAAAATCATTTTTTAGAAATGTTTGCAAATGTATTTTAAAAATGTATTTACACAACTGTTCAGACCATTTACTTTGAGACTCGAAATTGAGCTCAGGTTCATCCTGTTTCCATTGGTCATTTTTGAGATGTTTCTACAACTTGATTTGAGTCCACCTGAGGCAAATCCAATGATTGGACGTGATTCGAAAAGGCACACACCTGTCCCAAAGTAGACAGTGCATGTCAGAGCAAAAACCAAGCCATGAAGTTGAAGGAATTGTTCGTAGAGCTCCGAGCCACAGAACTGGGGAAGGTTACCAAAAGATGTGTGCAGCGTTGAAGGTCCCCAAGAACACAGCAGCCGACATCATTCTTAAATGGAAGAAGTTTCGAACCACCAAGACTCCTCCTAGTGCTGGCCACGGCCAAACTGAGCAATCGGGGGAGAAGGGCCTTGGTCAGGGAGGTAAAAACAGCCTTGAAAATTCAAGAAAATTATGTCATGGCTTTAAAAGCTTATGTTAGTCTAATTGTCATCCTTTGAGTCAATTGGAGGTGTACCTGTGGATGTATTTCAAGGCCTACCTTCAAACTCAGTGCCTCTTTGCTTGACATCATGGGAAAATCAAAAGAAATATGCCAAGACCTCAGAAAAAAATGGTAGACCTCCACAAGTCTGGTTCATCCTTGGGTGAAATTTCCAAACGCCTGAAGGTACCACGTTCATCTGTACAAACAATAGTACGCAAGTATAAACACCATGGGACCATGCAGCCGCCATACCGCTCAGGAAGGAGAAGCATTCTGTCTCCTAGAAATTAATGTACTTTGATGCAAAAAGTGCAAATCAATCCCAGAACAACAGCAAAGGACATTGTGAAGATGCTGGAGGAAACACGTACAAAAATATCTACATCCACAGTAAAACAAGTCCTATATCGACATAACCTGAAAGGCCGCTCAGCAAGGAAGAAGCCACTGCTCCAAAACCGCCATAAAAAAGCCAGACTGCGGTTTGCAACTAACTGCACATGGGGACAAAGATCATACTTTTTGGAGAAATGTCCTCTGGTCTGATGAAACAAAAATAGAATTTTGAAGCAACATCTCAAGACATCAGTCAGGAGGTTAAAGCTTCATCGCAAATGGGTCTTCCAAATGGACAATGACCCCAAGCATACTTCCAAATTTGTGGCAAAATGGCTTAAGGACAACAAAGTCAAGGTTTTGGAGTGGCCAAAATTCACCCAACTTATTGTGGGAAGCGTGTGGAAGGCTACCCGAAACGTTTGATCCAACTTAAACAATTTAAAGGCAATGCTACCAAATACTAATTGAGTGTATGTAAACTTCTGACCCACTGGGAATGTGAGGAAAGAAATTATAGCTAAAATAAATAATTCTCTCTACTATTATTCTGACATTTCACATTCTTAAAATAAAGTGGTGATCTTAACTGGCCTAAAACAGGGAATTCTTACTAGGATTAAAGGTCAGGAATTGTGAAAAACTGAGTATAAATGTATTTGGCTAAGATGTATGTAAACTTCTGACCCACTGGAATTGTGATACAGTGAATTATAAGTGAAATAATCTGTCTGTAAACAATTGTTGGAAAAATTACATGCACAAAGTAGATGTCCTAACCGACTTGCCAAAACTATAGTTTGTTAACAAGAAATGTGTGGAGTGGTTGAAAAATGAGCTTTAATGACTCCAAACTTAATGTATCGTAACATCTGACTTCAACTGTATTTAATGTGATATTTCAGTTTTTTTTTTTTATACATTTGCAAAAATGTATAAAAACTTGTTTTTGCTTTGTCATTTTGGGGTATTGTGTGTAGATTGATGTGGGGGAAAAAAAAAAACAATTTAATACATTTTAGAATAAGGCTGGAACATGACTAAATGTGGAAAAAGTCAAGAGGCCTGAATACTTTCTGAATGCACTGTATATGCATAGGTATAGCGAAGGTATATGTGTATATATACTATATAGACCCCTGTGAAGAGTCCATATCATGACATGCAGTTTTAACTCCCTGTTAGAGGTTACTAGACAAAGCTTGGATTTGGATTACATTAGAATTGGTATGACAATAAATCTGATTATATACAAAAATATATTGTTTTTGTCGTTTCCACATGTCTCTTCATGATATACTGTAAGTCAGATTTTAAGATGATACACAGTTGTAAATGGTTTGTAAAGGTCTTTAGGATTCTAAGGATTCCAAATCAAACATTTCATCGGTCTGTTTGAAAAACAAGCATCCTTGTTGCTCCTCATTACAACCAATATTTACACACTCAAATCCCACGTCTAGTTAAGGCACGGAGCTCACTAAGATATATGGCTTACTTTATTCATAGCACTTCAATTACCAAATCATGCATTGAGGGAAGGAATAAATTAATAATAAAACCCCTATCTGAACTTCTAATATTTTGCTTGGCGAAGGGAAACGAATTACCCTTTTCAGAACTGATGATATATTACTAGCGTTTGATCCTTGGAGGTTTCATCGTGCTCACATTCATTACTTTCAAGTGCTGAGGTGTATCTGCAATTAGAAGCACCTTGCAGTGGATTCCTGACACTACCTCAGACTTGAGGCACCAGATCATAGAATCATCACAGCATTAAGCTGCAGGAGTGAGAATGCAGGCTGTCTCCACCTCCTTATAAGGTGGTGTGGAAGGCTTCAATTCAACCATGTGCCTGTAAGTGAGGGGAGCCGGTAAACAAATGAGGACCTTTCATTAAATCAAAGGTGATTTTTGTTCTTTTAATGGGAGCCCCAAAATCTGGTGCAGCAGTGAGACGTGTGATCTGTCTCAGCGGAGCCTACTGTACCACTGCAGAGTGGTCAGGTCTATTCTTATTACTGTATGCATAATGTAATGAGCGTGCTTGTTTAATTTAATCACACAGAGTGCACACTGTATTAGTGTGTAATTTAACAACCCAGTCGTATCACCATGTGGTCTGATAAGAAAGTGAAATAAATAATACAATGACTAAAATGGGTGTGCATGTGAATGATGTTAGTAGTTTAAGAATGGCAGTGACACAGACCTGTGCTGTACTGTAAGTCATTTTTAATTGTGACATGTTCAATAATATCGACATTAGTTTGTGCCGCTTGTCCCTTTATATTTACTCCCATATTTTACTCCCAAAACTCTTCAGAATGATACAAATGTATAATATTCCTCAAGTTCTATGTCGCTTGGTCATGATGGGACAAAATGGATGTTGCATTGTTTCATATCAGAGAGGCAAAGTAGCTTCGGCCAAAGAACACACTGAGCCATTACGTTAAAGTAAACGACAGCACTTCCTAATGTCGTTTGGCAGTGGTAACACTGGGCAATTAGGCTCTCTCTTAATGTGAAGCTGGGAGCATTTCTCCTCAAGGTTAGCGCCTCATTTCCCCACGATGGGTCTGCCGGGTCGCAGCTGATGCATTTTGGGTGCTCGGGGGGGGTAGTTAGGACAGGTGTCCGCCACCTTGGAAACTTCCCCTTGCAGCTGGCACCAGCTGGCACCCCTGATGCCCCATCCGGACGATCTGCTATCTCCTCTCCGCCAGGGGGGGCTTGTCAAGGGCAGCCCCAGTACAAGCTCACTCACAGGGCACCCATGCCATGACATGACCTGGCCACTAGGGGACCATGCAGGCCAGCAGTGATGGGGAGGAGTAATGTGGTGCAGCAGCAGCATGCCTGTTTGGAGACCTACTCTAGCATCCCTAATGGACCGGCAATGATGAGGCCCAGCAGTGCCAGAGGGTCAAAGGCAGCTTCAGTGGATGACGCTGCACAGCACACACTGGGGTACAGAGTATGCATTGTGTGAAGGTGGTCTCTTTGGATGTAGAAGATATTCTTCCACTTTTAGAGGTAAATGGAAGATGAATAAGAAGTGATCCACTATCAAAACATGTTAGGACTGTACAATGCTAGCTTAATGTAAAAAGAAAGCTTGATTTCAAAATAAATGCTAAATAATTAACAGAAGCATTGTGAATGGAAACAGACTGCGGTGTTTGCAATCTGGAGTAATCACCTCACATCATAATGACATTATCTACCAGGCAAAGCACCATAGTGATTCCCGTTTCATAATGTGTGGTACATTTCTTAATAGGTCTTTAATGGGGAGAGGGGTACCACTCTTTTTAAAAGGCTTCCTATGCTTCCTACCATTATCTGAAATCAACCGTAATGAAAGCAAAGTTTAATGTTAATGACCATCATCATAGTGACCACACTGTCAGCCAAATGACCATGCATTTCTTATTTGACTATGTGACTACATTTGTTTTTGCTATGTGATCACCATTCAAACCTAATACTGAACCTATGTTGGTTTTTTAAAGTTATTAGCACCATACAGTGTACCATCATTATCCTTATAATGGATAATATCCATGCAGAGACTTCATAGTCTACATGTTAAACAAAGTGTTCACCCTCATAATGATTTGTGATAACACACGGTGACTCGTCGTGTCGGATGCCACATAGATCCTTTGAAGTGCAGACTGTTGATTACTGTAAATTAGAGGTGTTTCAGGGTGGATCATGGGTAATTATATGCAGTGCACCCTGGGGAGCAGTGGTAGGACTCAGGGGACAGCGACTCCACACAAGAGAGAGACTACAGAGAGAGCAACACATGCTAGGCCATCGACTCACAGTGAGTGTACAGATATACAACAGGGCTTCCTTTTAATTGCAATCTCAGTGATGTATAGAATGACACAGAATCCCTATCAATCATCCACATATTGGTATGTGACTGAACAGTATCATGTCGTACTGAAAAGAAGCTACTTATAAAAGAAAACATAAGATGCATCTATTGTTAGTTTTTTTTACCAAACTATTACACTACCCGGTAGCTACTAATCAATGTAACATAATCAAGGTAAGATACAAAAGATAGCTATAAAATCAAAATGAGATGTAATCAAAGTTGACAATTGAATAAGCTTTAGTACAATATCCATGACAATGAGTGATATGGAGTTGGTGTGATAGCACAAACAGACCGACACTGTAATTGCAGGTATACAATTAAATTGGTCACATTAGCAACTGAAACACAAATTGATGGAGAACATGAACAGGACTGTCAAGAGTTCAATAGAATTGGCAAGGTTAATAAAGACAATAAAAATAGCATTTTCTAGGCCTAAAATATACAGTATGTTTTTATAATTGTCCTTATGGCGCACATTTACATTGGAAATTGAATTCAAATTAGAATGCAATGTGTGGAAAAGTTTTCAATCACGCTGGGAGCCCAGCAATCTCTTTCTCTTCACTTGAGCTCATTTCTCCACTAATGACTTTGCCCTCTGATGCAAGCCAAGGGATCGGCAAAGGTCCTTGAAACAAAAAGGGAAATATAGCAATTACTGGGACTTTCATTGGCAAGAAAAGAGATTAAAAACCCTGTGGTTGTATAAGCACCAGAGTTGCAAACACTGACTTGTTTCCCTAATACTCATATATTCAAACTGCAGTCCTGTTTTCAATACAGAACGTGTATTATTTTCACTACCTTAATTCATTCTCCTTACTATATAATGGTATCAAATGTATTATGTATTACTAATTCACATGATTATAGCCTTTGGTGGTAGCAATGCATGTTGATTTAAAAATGCTGTGCATGTACAGCAGAAAAGCTATTGCTTTTTAACACTGGCCTAAGGGACTGTAATTCTCCCTTAGCCTCTATATACCCATTGACACAAAGGCTCCCTAAACAATTTCAAAGTATTACTTTATTTTCTCTAATATAATCCACCCCCTTTATTAAATCTTCCACCTTCTGGGACTTTAGTGATATAATCATATTACAGTGCTAAGATGTTTACATTTGAGAGACAGGCAGCTTTACTTGTTATAAACATGTAGCTTTATACCCTGAGGAACGTTAGAATACGTGTGCATGTTATTTGGCCTGAATTAGGGGTCACCATTACCTCGGGGTATCAAAGCCTGACTGAGCAGAAAATGGCTCCTGATATCCACAGAGGAGATCTATTATACAAATAAGCATGCTTGTAAATATTCACAAGTTAAACCATTTCGAATGGAAAATATTGGTTTGGTCAGAGGTCAGTGATAATGTCTCTAGAGGAAGTCCCATTAGAATAGGACCAACGATGACAATAGGAAACACATCATAGGGTACTGGAGAGGACATTAAGAGTTGTTTTGCATGTTTGACTGCAGGACAGCAATGATATGCTGCAGCATATTAAACTGTTTCATGTGGTTAACTAAAAATAATGCATTGGACCCTCAGAGTTGCCAAACCTCACAAAAATGTGTAACATTTGTTTGATTAGTAGTCTCTGTGACAGGCCTACATGGCCTAAAATTATTGTATCATGTTGATGTCAAACTATGGTGTTATCTATTATTATTTTTTATCTCTAGCCTTATATTTGATAAACCAGGAACAATGTGCTCTGACAGACATATTGTTTATAAGAGAGTCGTGGTCTCACTAATTTGACACAGTTGTCAGAGATAAAGCTCCTTAGAGAGTGTGGCCATGCTCCGGGTAAGAATGGGGATTACATTAACACCCCCACCTACCTTCACATCCTGTGACCTCAATAGTGAAGAATAAAACATACTCCATGACTGAATCAAAGACAACTTTGTGCTTCTCGCCTCATTTTATGGACTTGGTGGTCTCCTAAAAAGGTGTTTTTTGATTTTTGTGTTTGACATGTTGAAATAGAGTGAATGATCCTAAACAATATTGTTGAATGTAACTGACCTATTTGGATATGTCATCTTCATGTTTAGACACCTTTGAAACTTTACTGCAATTAGTGCAAACACCATGAAACATAGTTGGAATAATCATTCAAAAATCTACACGTTCACTGATAATGTTATAAAATCAACTCACATCTCTCATGTAAATATTGCAAATGAACGGAAAAGGACACCCACCACAACAAGCTCTACACAATGTAGCGATACGCTTAGTACAAATTAATTTCCCATCAAATGGCAGGACACAGAAAATCAAATCAACAGTGAAATAGATCATATCATATTCTAATGAAAACGTCATGTGCTCTTAAAATGTATGTCCCCCTGTGCAGCCAGTCAGCCGGTGAGTCTTCCCCAGATGACGTGATGAATAGGGAACACTGATGGAATACGCATCAAAGTCGAGCTCATGATTTATGTAATAGCAGTCACTTGGACACTGATTAGGTGCTCTGTCAAGCGTGTAATACGAGAGGCACAACCCCTGGTTTATCAGTCATTTATCTGAAGAGTGTCCTGGTATTATCACTAGATCGTAATGTCATCATTATGCAGCGCAGCATGTGCGGGCTAGTGTGTCACGACGTCGGCCACAGAGCCTGTCAGGAGTTCAAACCTCTGCATTTGCAAAGTGCTCAGACAGTCATAACACTGTGTCAACAGTAAAATAGGAAAAGCCACATCATTTCAGAAAAAGCAGGACAGAGGCACTGAATAAGTGTACACCAGTATTGGGTATAGAGATTTATGGTATCACCACTTTTAGAGGGGGTGGGAAGGTAATGTTGGGGTCAAGTTTATTCGGTAGATGGATGTAAATAATAAAACAGCACTAAGCGTAGAACAATTTTTTTTTTAAATCTCATACAATACTGTAAATATAAGGGGTTTAATAGGAACAGTTCACACCTACTGCACATTACAGGAACTCCACAGTGTGAGGCCCAGGAAGCATTTTCTTCCTGATTAAATTCGCACTCACATACCTGTGAAAGAACGAGGGTGTTCATATCTCCCAGGACTTTCCTCTACTCCTCAAGCATGCTGGGTATCATACATGACTGCAGCTCCTCTCACGTCAACACCAGGAGATGTCTGTGAACACAGGAAAAGGGTGAGACTGAGACAGACATTATAGGATAGAGCCATGAAAATCATACGTACAGGAGCGGATGGACGAAATTGCTCATAAACAATTTCTGTCTTCATGAAAAAGGTCCTGTTATGCTCACAAACATCTGGTGCCATAGGCTACAGTAAAAGGAAGCTGTACTCTGTAAGTCCATCAACACCTCACACAAACAAAAATAGTGAGGGAAACCGAACAGGAAAACTAACTCTTTGAGTTTTAAACAAAAGAGATCAGCCTTGCAGCCAACAAAGACAGGGCACCACACCTTTACCTTCACAATCAAAGGAACAGCCGTCACTACTGGAACTATGTTTTTAAAGGATATCTTAAAAAGATTCAAATGTGTGTCATTGATGGAAAACAATCGGGACTGAAAGCTTTACTGTACAGGTCATTCACACACACGTTATTCATTTGACCCCGACATGGTCAGAGTTTTTCCTGTTTTGTCAAATATTTCCACTCCTTTGATTTGAATGAATACTACTCTGGTGATGCTTAATTCAATGGAATATATATGGCTTTGATGTTTCAAAACAGCATCAGGCATATACAATAGGTGAGTACAAAAACAGGAGCATGACGGATATATATATATATATTGTTTTTACTTTAATGCTAATTTGAGTTGCTAAAAATGGATTAGGAGAACTCCAATGTAAAATGCTGTAAGAGCAGCATAGGTCTGGCTATATTGTTGATGGAACATCATTGTTAAACCAGCAAGGCATCATGGCCCAGCATTTCCAGCAGAGGGGGCTGCTTACTGCAATCATATGGTGATTAATTGAGCTTGATTCTCACCATGCTGTGAACATAAGCTGTCCTACATGTAGGTATGTGAATAAAGGTCGCAATGCCTCTAATATTCCCTAACTCACTTACTTATAGCCTACATCATCAGAATCACATGCAGAATTAAGAAAAGTTTAATTTATATTATCACTCATGCAAGCTAATATCAAACCAGGTTATGTTAAATTTTATTAATTGTGAAGGTTCCTCTAATTAGCTAACAAGAGACAAAAAGCAGGTTTAGAGCAGCAAAATGCAAATGACTCTTAGAAATTGCACAAAAAAAGTAAATGGCAAGGCTGAGAATCATCTTTCATTGAAATGTCAGAGATAAATGGCTCAAATGTCACATCAATTAAAACGGGGGACAGTTAGTAGTTCATTAAAGAGAGAGCCATATTGCACCGTCGGGTAGCGCTGCCAACCCTTACTATCTGGGGCAGACTGGCAGCGGGTCCAGATGGCACGGAAATCCTCACAGATTTCAAAATGGTCTCTGCAGGGGTGGCGTTTTCTCCCCACTCCCACCCTTACCACTGAGTGTGGTGTGGGCCTTGCCTGGCTTGCCACACACAAAGCTCAATTGGAAGCTTGGATGGAAATATGGTATAGAGAAAGTGTAGAGAGTAGGCTACCTGCTGCAAGCTAATGAAAATACATTATTTATGAGTGGATCTAAGCAGTACCAGGCAAGTTTGTTACAAGGTTTGAACAAATGTTATCATTGAAGTATTCTATAGGGTGATATACATATATATTTTTTATTCTACCTGCTATTTGAAATTTGTATTATGTATACAGGCTACATGTTTATGACAAATTGTATATTATTTTCTGAATTATATAGTGTATGTATGCTTTTAGTAGGCTACATTATATTATCTCACTGTGGGAAATGGAGGGGGAAGCATGTCTGTCCAATGATCAAGTAAAGATAAAGTAGATGCAGCCGTTAGCCTCTTTTGATTGGCTGCCTAATAGACGTTGTGGGAGAAACCAGGAAACAACTACACAGGGTGCAGGCTAGTATTTGGAAGTATTCGGGCATTATAAAGTTTAAAGCTATGCTACATTCTTGTTTGTTATTTTCCTGACAATATTAGGCTACTGTAAAAAAAAAAAAAAAAGTTAAAAAAAGGGAGTCGATGTCCTCACCGCCAAAACATTTGATTCATTGTACAAAGAAAATCCCCATCAAAAATTGTTTGTTTAACTAGATATGTTTTTTTTGCTTGGGCTGCGTCTCAATCCACCACATCCGCCAATGTCTGCTATCTGCATCTGCTGTGAAAGGTGTCAGAGCTACAGCAGTGTTTGTCAGACCATGAGTCATCCCAAACGGTTTGGCCTAGAAACTATTATGACCCCTCTATGGAAAGATGAGACTCACGAACACTTACATGTTTTGCTCAAGTACGCCCACAAGCCTCACAACACTCGACTGAAGGTAGCCCTGTACCAGTTATATGTTTTTATGGAAGAAGTTTAGTGCCAAAAAAAAGGGACTAAATATGTGTAAAAACAACAACAACAAAAAAATCCTGATCTTTCTTATATCTCTCAGATATAGGACAGATGCTCTTTGATAGTCAAAAAATGTATCTGTTGTTTCAAGTATGAATCTGTTATTCAGTGCATTTCTATGGGCTAATAGCAGTAAGGACAAATTCAATGTTTCATCAAATATTATTATTATTTTTTAATATACCTAAAAGTGTTCTGAAATCCCCCTGGGTGTCAAGTAGCCTATCGGTTTAGAGTGTTAGGCCAGTAACCAAAGGTTGCTGGTTCAAATCCATTTAAAGCATCCCCCAGCACTGCTCTGATTCAGAGGTTAAATGCGGAAGATACATTTTACTTGGATGCATTCAGTTGTGCAACTGACTAGGTGTCCTCTTTGCCTTCAACCCCAGTTTAGACTCTCTGGGGTTTGAATGTTACTACAATAACACAACACATGTCATACATGTTCACTACATATTTTTCTGTTAGAAAATATAAACGTGCACTCACCTGATACACTTCATTTACCTGTGAATTTCTGCATAAGCGTGAATTCCTAAGTCCTTTGCACATGATTTGGCCTTACCAGGCAATCTAAATCTCGTCTCGCTGACAACTGACACTAGGCCAGAGACGGAAGAGGAGGTATTGTGTGTAGATTGATGAGGGAACAAAAACAATTTAATACATTTTAGAACAAGGCTGTAATGTAACAAAATGTTGAAAAGGTCAAGGGGTTTGAATACTTTTCGAATACACTGTTTGTTTCCCAGAACACCACAAAGAGGGAAAGTTCCCCAACAGTGTAATTGAGGCATGCGTTGATACTGATAGGATCAAAAGAAACGCCACGCTGCTCTCGGATCAGCTTTTTACATTCAAATCATACCTTAACATTCAAATGATTCCACAATACTGATGAGAGATCAGCTCCAAGAAAGATATGTTCATCTATGGCTACAAATATTGAAGTGGCTTATTCTAATGAGTACCCCCAAAAATGCACAAAATCCAGAATTTGCACATCATGAAATATATTGAGACAAATTACAGACAGTAGCCTGGAAGTAGCAAAATAGAATTGAACGAATTTAATGAACATGAAATGTATTTCAAGAAGATTGAAATAGGCCTATAGCCTACCCTACTGTATTTATATTTTAATGCAGTCATTTCAGTTTCGATTTTAAGCATATTTGTTACATGGCTTGTTTGTATCAGTTGTGAAGACATTGGCAACTTTGTATTTGCAGTAAACTTTGTTCTGAAGTTATCAGTAGTCACAGAGAGGAGGATAATAAGGTGACACAGAGAGCTTCTGTAAATAAGGTGACACTGGATTGCAAAAAAAAAGCATAAAACGACTCAGTTAGCTGTTCTACTAGTGGTCTGAGACAGGCGTTAGATTATGATTGTATTCAAATGCAATGTTTATATCGAAGGTTTTCGGATCAAATTGAGAACAAAGAAAGTGTTTTTGAAATATCCGTGTCTAGTTGCACGGGGTTCTACAAAATCCAGGGAAACTCAGAAAGAGAGTAAATCCAGGAGGTTTCTAAAAATTTCAGCTGCCACACACCTAGCATTTTCCAGTATCTTTGCAGGAACCAGTCATTTCTATGCTACAAGGCCGCGTGTAGAAGTAGATGACAGCGCGTCACACGGTGTGAGCAAAATGAAGATCTGCACACATGCAAGATGCATATCTCACTCCATACAAAAAATTGATTTAATATCTTCTGAATATTGTGTGTTTTTTGTAGAATCACCTGCAATCACCTGGCTTTCTAGTTGCTGCCGAACCAACTGCTGGCAAACGCCCTTCACTCATCAACCCTGGACTTGTCTTGTCATTATTACACACACCTCAGTCCAATCCCCAATCTATATATACTCCCTCTGCCGTTTGTCTTTGTCGATCATTGCAAATGTTACTTGTTTTCATGAGAGGAATATCTCCTACTATACTCAGCAAAAAAAAGAAACATCCCTTTTTCAGGACCCTGTATTTCAAAGAGAATTCATAAAAATCCAAATAACTTCACAGATCTTCATTGTAAAGGGTTTAAACACTGTTTCCCATGCATGTTCAATTAACCATAATCAATTCATGAACATGCACCTGTTGAACGGTTGTTAAGACACTAACAGCTTACAGTAGGCAATTAAGATCAAAGTTTTGAAAACTTAGGACACTAAAGAGGCCTTTCTTCTGACTCTGAAAAACACCAAAGGAAAGATGCCCAGGGTCCCTGCTCATCTGCGTGAACGTGCCTTGGGAGGCATGAGGACTGCAAATGTGGCCAGGGCAACAAATTGCAATGTGCGTACTGTGAGACGCCTAAGACAGCGATACAGGGAGACAGGAAGGACAGCAGATTGTCCCCGCAATAGCAGACCACGTGTAATAACACCTGGACAGGATTGGTACATCTGAACATCACACCTACAGGATGGCAAAAACAACTGTCCGAGTTACACCAGGAAAGCACAATCACTCCATCAGTGCTCAGACTGTCCGCAATAGGCTGTGAGAGGCTGGACTGAGGGCTTGTGGGCCTGTTGCAAGGCAGGTCTTCACCAGACATCATCGGCAACAATGTCGCCTATGGGCACAAACCCCCCGTCGCTGGACCAGACAGGACTGGCAAAAAGTGCTCTTCACTGATGAGTAGCGGTTCTGTCTCACCAGGGGTGAGGGTTGGATTCGTGTTAATCGTCGAAGGAATGAGTGTTACACCAAGGCCTGTACTCGATTTGGAGGTGGAGGGTTCGTCATGGTCTGGGGCGGTGTGTCACCACATAATCGGACTGAGCTTGTTGTCATTGCAGGCAATCTCAACGCTGTGCATTACAGGGAAGACATTCTCCTGATCCCTGTGGTACCCTTCCTGCAGGCTCATCCTGACATGACATGACCCTCCAGCATGACAATGCCACCAGCCATACTGCTCATTCTGTGCGTGATTTCCTGCAAGACAGGAATGTCAGTGTTCTGCCATGGCCAGCGAAGAGCCCGGATCTCAATCCCATTGAGCACGTCCGGGATCTGTTGGATCGGAGGGTGAAATACCCCCAGAAATGTCCAGGAACTTGCAGGTGCCTTGGTGGAAGAGTGGGGTAACATCTCACAGCAAGAACTGGCAAATCTGGTGCAGTCTATTAGGAGAAGATGCACTGCAGTACTTAATGCAGCTGGTGGCCACACCAGATACTGACTGTTTAGGACGTTTCTTTTTTTGCTGAGTTTATTTCCTGATTACTTTATATTTTTCACTTTGGGTTCGCCCTGCGCCTTTTTGTTCATGAAGATAATTTACTCCTCCATGGCCTGGGTTTCAGCCACGACAGAGGGTAGATGCATCTGCGTGGGGGCAAGCAGGTCAATAGCACAGTTCCGATGGCAATGAGGAGGTTCAGGAATTCCTCCGGGATGTTGGGCTGAAGGGCAACCACAGGACTCTCAACCGATGTGGTGCACTGGTGATGAAGAAGTGGATGGTCTGCTGATGGATGGACTCCATGGTGAGGGTGAGTAGTTTGGTGATATGTGTGATGGTCCCAGAACTTAATTGACAAATATCGAGGGCTTGAACCAGGAAAGGGGAGGAGAGCGGGTATGAGGTGATATTGAGAGGGGAGGGCCTCCCGGGTGGCGCAGTGGTTAAGGAAGCTGTACTGCAGCGCCAGCTGTGCCATCAGAGTCCCTGGGTTCGCGCCCAGGCTCTGTCGTAACCAGCCGCGACCGGGAGGTCCGTGGGGCGACGCACAATTGGCCTAGCGTCGTCCGGGTTAGGGAGGGCTTGGTCGGTAGGGATGTCCTTGACTCATCGCGCACCAGCGACTCCTGTGGCGGGCCGGGCACAGTGCGCGCTAACCAAGGTTGCCGGGTGCACGGTGTAGCCTCCGACACATTGGTGCAGCTGGCTTCTGGGTTGGATGCACGCTGTGTTAAGAAGCAGTGCGGCTGGTTGGGTTGTGTATCGGAGGACGCATGACATTCAACCTTCGTCTCTCCCGAGCCCGTACGGGAGTTGTAGCGATGAGACAAGATAGTAGCTACTACAACAATTGGATACCACGAAATTGGGGAGAAAAAGGGATAAAAAAATGTAATTAAAAAAAAAAAGACATTGAGAGGGGAGGCAAGGGTCTGTTCAAGTTCCCCGCGGCACCGGAATCCACTAATGCTGTAGAAACAATACATGAGGGACAGTCAACTAGTGCAATCGCCACCAAAAAGGTTTTGTCAGAAAGTGATGAAGAGGCGATACTCACACCTGCCGCAGGAAGTGGAAGATCAAGGGACTGATCAAGGGATCAAACCTCTTCTCTCTTGGATCCTGAGATGGGACATGGGGCATATAGACACTGCTGGAGCTGGTTCCCTCATTGGACACAATAGAGGCAAAGCTCCAGCTGTCTCCATCTGCATTGCTCCGCCGCGTGGTGGCGTGTGACCCCTACCTACATGAGTTCAGGCTCTGATCCAAAGTGCTCACTGAGGGAGGGAGAGAAGCAATGAGAGTGCCGACGCTCCTGAAGAAGGTTATCCAGATGGATGGCTATCGTGATGAGTACGTCCAAGGAGAGTTTGTCATCTCAACAGACCAGTTGCGTCTGAACCTCCTTGCGCAGTCCTTTTCCAAATAGCGTCTGAAGCGCCAGCTCTTTCCATCCACTAGATGCTGTCTACTATCTGGAAGGTGAGCGCGTACTTGGCAGCAGTCTGGTCCTTCTGCCGTAGTTGGACTAGAAGCTCACCTCCCTCTCTGCCCACCGGGGGATGATCGAAGATACCTCTGAACCGAGCCATGAACCCCTCATATGAATCCATCTCCTCTTCTCCTTTCTCCCAGACAGCCGTCCCAGTCAGCAGAGAAATAACTATGGCAACCTTGGACCTCTCAAAGATAGGAGCTCCCATCTGGTGCGAAAAGTAGAGGGAGCACTGTAGTAGGAAACCAAGGCATTTAGATGGGGTTCCTTCATTTATCCGGTAGGGACAAATGGCCACCGCTGACCTAGGCAGGTTGCTGAATTGGCTGGTGTGCTGGCTCACTGGGTTGACTAGTGGTAGAGTATCCTCCGCTAGTTTAAGGCAAAGCCTTTGTAAGGCAGTATTCTGTAAAGTAGATGCTGGGAGTTGAGAAGCAGGTGCATGTGGTAAGTTTAATTTAAAAAGAAACATGGAACGATACTGCCTGTGGAAATAACCTAAGGGAGTGCCATGTAAAGGGGGGGTATGTAATGAGTGAGGTAATGGAGACCAGGTGTGCCTAAAGATTAAGCGCAGGTGCGCGTAATGATGAATGCCAGGTGCACTTGATGATGGTTCCCAGGATAGGTGGTTAGTAAACCAGCAACATCGAACGCCGGAGGGCAGGAGCGGGAGTAGACGTGACAGTACTGTATATACAGTACCTCAAATATCTCGTACCCCTGCACATCGACTCTGTACTGTAGACTTGTACTCGTTATTTTTCTTCATTATTCACTGTGTATTTATTCCTTGTGTCACTATTTCTATTTGATCTTTTTTTTTTAATCATTATTTTGAATAACTCTGCATTGTTGGAAAATACCCATAAGTAAGCATTTCACTGTTGGTCTACACCAGGGGTCTGCAACAGGTCGATCGCGAGCTACGAGTCACTCGCAACACACCTATGAGTAGTTTGTCAAACAACTCTGAAAGTACATGCAATTTTCAAATGTTCCACCGCAAAGTCATAAACAAATCTCACAAGTATCAGACACTGCAAGCTCCCAGCTACTATTTAATCAACTCAACATTGACATTATCCCACCCCTGCTTAGGCACTATTGAAAGCCAAAGCTAACACAATATCTGACAATTAATTTCAAGCAATATTGCCCACTTGTCTGTGTGGTGCGCATTTGTCTATCACTTTTTGTGTAGCCAGTTGATATGATAACCCTCTTGAGGGTTGACAGAAATACTTTCCCCAAAACCTTCTCAATTAAATGTTAACTGCAAAGTAGGCTTACCTGGCAGAAGTATATCATGAGTAAGTATATAATTTGTATCTATTAGTCATTTGCTAACTTTTCCATGAAATGAGCAGCAGCAGTACAGAACCATCACTAGACCGGCACATTAGCACATTCCTCACTTGCTAGATGTGCAATTAAATGTCCAGATGTGCAATTAAAGGAGAATTGTTTTAGTTTTCTTCCAGACCTCAAATAAATTGTCTTCTGGTGTGATTTCAGCATTGTATTGGACTCAGAATGTCCAATATCGTTGTTTCTTATGAACAATTGTAATTTTAAGAGTGAAAAACATTGTTTTTTTTACTGAGAACATAATAAGAGAATTTGGGGGGCAAAAAAAATATTCTATGATTTTGTAGGGCCCCACTTAGAGTTATTTATTAACCATTGTATTACCAGTTATATTGAAAGAAAGCATACTGCACTACTTTCTCCTGTACACTAAGGACCAGGGAAGAGCTGCAGGGGAGAGTAGAAGAGAATAATGTGCCTATTTGAAAGCTAGAAAGAAATTAGTAGCTTAAGATATGTTAAAACATTTTTAAAGTAGCTCTCATGATTTAAAATGTCAGAGACCCCTGTTTTTTTTGTTTCAAGGACATACATCTGGTTTATTAGAAGCAGTTACTGGTACCATGATTGTCTTCTCAACTTTTTACACAAGATTGACCACGAAGATAGACATTTTTCCTTCATTATAACGGGGATATTGTTTTCTGCTTACAATGCCTGCAGTACTGCAGTCGGCCTTGAACTTTCTGGCTTCAATGGGTGCATTTGAGTGGTAAGGCAAAATAAACTGACTGTAGATGAAAGTCGAGGAGTGAAGTCAGGGGAGGTGCACCTGTGACAGCCGAAAGTCAGACACTAATGTGACTCTCTAAAAGCAAGGCTCAGATCAACATGCAGTGTTGCCATTATTTATAAATGTTTTATCCCCCCAAAAAATAGCTTCAACCCCCAGATCACACACTCACAGACTGAAATCATATGTGTGTACATTGTAAAAGCAGTAAGAAGGAGCATCAAATATCACATTAATTTGTATATATCTACTGTATACAGGAATCGTAGCAAAGTTGTTTCCTGCTTCAGTTATGTCTTTGGTCGCTTTTGCGTGGGTCATACAAAAACATCCTAATTATTGGTTGGCAATAGAGCCTCCCACAATGCAGGCGATGGCTGCAGGATAAAGTTGGTAAAGAACAACTGCAGAAACTTGCATGACCTTTGATCACATCATTTTTTGTTCATGCAGTCGACATGTAGGGGCAAGTCGGACAGTGATTTACCCCATAATGCAACACACTTTGAAAGACGGTTACCAACAATGGTCAGCGACTTGAAAAAATGATCTGTTCAAACGTGCAATTGGTCATCACTAGCTGCCACAGTCACAGAGTGGATGACTTATGTCCCATGGATGTCTTTCAGAACCCCTCAAAGAACCCCACCTGTTTTGGTTGTTGTTAGTGACTCCTTGTCACTTCCTCCATCTGTTGAGTGACAATTTTGGGTTTCTTGCTGGGGAACATAACACTAACCTTATGCCTAAAACTAACCTTAAATTAAGACAAAAAAGCTAATTGTTCACAAATGTTGATGGTACAGCCAATTTTGGAAGTCCTGTTGTCAGGAGGGGGAAGCAGGTAGCTGCCTAATGGTGGCTATTCAGCAGCTAGATGGTCAGGGTGAGAAGCTATTGGCCAGATGATCCTAAACTGCCTGCATCTGACTGATGGAAGCGGGCAGGAACAGGCCTTGACTTCGGGTGGCTTCGGTCTTGGCTTTCCTGCGACACCTGGTGTTATAGGTGTCCTGGAGGGCAGCCAGTCTGCACCCAAGTGTTGTTCGGCTGAGAGTACTATCCACTGTAGAGCCTTGCGGTCAACGGTTGTGGAGTTTCCGTATCAGGCTGTGATGCAGCCCGCCAATATGATCTCGATGGTGCACCTATAGACCACTGTGAAGGCCCTCGGGGACAGGCCAAATTACTTCAGCCTCCTGAGATTCAAGAGACGCTGTCGTGAATTCTCCACCGCGGTCTCCGTGTGGTTTGACCATTGTACACCGAGGAAGTTTTTGACCATCTCCACTGCAGCCACATTGATGAGGATGGGGCGTGCCCAGCCTGATTCCTCCTGAAGTCCACAATCATCTCCTTTGATTTGCTGACTTTGAAGGATATGTTTTTTTAGCTAGCACCATGCTTTCAGGGTGCCTAACTTCTCTCTGTAGGCTGTCTCATCACTGGTAATCAGGTCTACTACTGTCGTGTTGTCAGCAAACTTGATGATGGAGTTGGAACTGTGTGAGGTCATGCAGTTGTGTGTATACAGGGAGGACAGGAGGGGACTGAGGACGCATCCTTGTGGGGCCTCTCAAAGGACTTCATGATGATGGAAGTGAGTGCTAAGAGTTGGTAGTCATTCAGTTCAGTTACCTTCCCTTTCTTGGGCATGGGGATGACATTGGACATCTTGAAGCAGGTGGGGATAACGGTCTGAGCTAGAGACAAATTTGAAATGTCAGAAAACACAAAAGCTAGCTGGTCGGTACATGCTCTGAGGGCGTAGATAGGGATACCATCAGGGCCGGCAGCTTTGCTAGGGTAAACAAGCTTGAATGACTTGCATATGTCCAGAGACTAAGCACGTAACCCTTGTAGTCCTCAGGGGCTCTCCTCGGAAGCTCAGAGTTGTTATGCTCGAAGCGTGAGAAAAAGGTGTTTAGCTCATTCAGTAGGGCGGCATTGGTGTCCACGACGTGATTGGCTTTCTTTTGGAATCTGTGATCATTAGAAGCCCCTGCCAAATAAACCTAGTGTCTGACCCGTTGAATTGCTCATGTACTTTGTTCCTATACTTGTGTATTGCCATCTTGATTGATCTGCGTAGGTTGTAGTTGTACTGTTTAACCATACAATTGTCCCTGGTCAAATAGGTTGCCGGCTATGTTAAACAACTGCAATAATTGTTGTTTGGATTGTCAACAGCCTTGTTGCTATTGTAGTCTTCTGACTGTAGAAAAACAGGGCACTCTAAAGTTCTCCCTGGTGAGGCATGCAGCATGCGAGGGAGGAGAAACGGCTCAGGAGCCTTACCTAGGCCATTTCTCAATTAGATTTATTCTAATTGACTACTACTGTTTCCTCTGTGTCCTTAACTACTGTGTCCTCTCTGGCATCCTTTTGAAAAATGTCAAACGTAATTGAGGAGAGGGAAAGTGGACAAAAATGCACTTGAAATGAGACGCTCCTTCTCCAATCGCCCGTAATCAGGCAAATGATGTTTACAGGGTGGAATCCCAAAATAAATGTATAAAGTGAGAAAAACAAATTGAACTAGTAGTGCAAGACATTTTATAGAAAAGGATAAATCTTCTCAATTTTCGCCTAAAATGACATACCCAAATCGAACTGCCTGTAGCTCAGGACCTAAAACATTTTGAAATTTGTGGAAATGTATAATTAAGGATCAGTGTCCCACTAGCGGGACAACTTCCAGTGAAACTGGAGGGCACGCAATTCAAATAAATAATCATAAATATTATGGATTTTAAATATTTAGGTAAATATA
The DNA here is from genome assembly GCF_057628025.1 of Oncorhynchus mykiss. Lineage (NCBI taxonomy): Eukaryota > Metazoa > Chordata > Actinopteri > Salmoniformes > Salmonidae > Oncorhynchus > Oncorhynchus mykiss. The sequence goes on along the minus strand of NC_143044.1, from coordinate 15,498,267 downwards.
AGCATCTTATATTGGCTGAAATTTTATATTCTTGTTAATCGAACTGCACTGTCCGATTTACAGTAGCTATTACAGTGAAAACATGCCATGCAATTGTTTGAGGACGGCGCCCTGCATCAAAATATTTTTCCATTGGCACAGGTTTCATACATTCACATATAACGATTAAATATTCACTTACTATTTGAAAATCTTCCTCTGATTTGTCATCCAAAGGGTTCCAGCTATAACATGTAGTGTCGTTTTGTTAGATAAAATCATTCTTTATATCCTAAAAAGTCTGTTTAGTTGGCGCCATCGATTTGACTAATCCACTTGTTCAATTTGCAGAGAAAGGAATCCGAAAATCTACCCCTAAACTTTGTTTCAACAAGTCAAAATACATTTCTATTTACTCCTCAGATACCCTAAAATGTTATCAAACTATAATATTTCTTACAGAAAGAAGTATGTTCTATAGGAAACCAATTTTAGCATGTTTGTAATGTCTTCATGGCGCACGTAAACACGAATTTCCAAGACTGTGTCCTTCTACTAAAAATGCTATTTTTATTCGTTTTTGAAGTTACAAGCCTGAAACCTTGAAAATGACTGGTGACACCCCGTGGAAGCCATAAGAATTGCATTCAGGGAGCTAATTTTCAATATGACCTTTTCTCTTGCATTTCTAAGAGGATGGTCTCTCTCTCAAAAAAAAAGTCCTGTTGGTTTTTCTTTGGATTTTCTCTTACCATATCTATTGTGTTTTATTCTCCTACAATATTTTAACATTTCTAAAATCTTCCAAGTGTTTTCTTTCCAATGGTATCAATTATATGCATATACTGGCTTCAGGGCCTGAGCTACAGGCAGTTTACTTTGGGCACGTCATTCAGACAGGAAGTGGAGAAAAAAGGGGACTAGCCCTAAGAAGTTTTAATAAGAATTTAAGCTTTCTGCCCACATAAGACATGTCTATGTCCCGAAAAGTTGGCTGTCATTAACAATGTTTTCTAGTCACATTATCGCATATTGAGCAACCACTGTCCCCATTTAGGGACACCGATCGCGTAGAACAGGTATTCTCAACAGGCATTCTCCAACAGGGCTATAGCTTTGGGTGAGGTTCTCGCATGAGTAGCCTCATTTCCCTGCCCAAAATAAAATTAAACCATCGAGTGTTCAGCGAAATAACTACACAACGTCAAACACAGGTAGCCTAGTCAAATAATTAACATCCAATCCCATTAACCATGACTCTCTTGTGGGAATTCCACTAACGGCCATATGCAGTCAAAAGTAGCTGCTGCTCATGTTGATATCTGTACTGATGGTTCAAAAGCCATTACACGGAGACATAGTGGAGTGGTAATGCGCATACAAGCAGTTGCACCCGATGGCACTTGGGTACACTGCAGCTTCCACCGAGAGGCTCTTGCTGGCAAGGGAATGCCTGACAGCTTGAATACCTTTTGGACACTACAGTGAAAATGGTTAACTTTGTTAAAGCAAGGCCCCTGAACTTGTGTATTTTCTGCAATATGCAATGATATGGGCAGCGACCATGTAACGCTTTTACAACATACTTTGGCCCTTGTGCTGGTTATCAAGGGCCAAAGTATTGACACTTTTTTTTTGTTGAGAGAAGAGCTTTAAGTTCTCTTTACTGACCATAATTTTCACTTGTCTGACCGCTTGCATGATGACGAGTTTCTCTTACTACTGTCCTATCTTGCTGATCTTTTCTCACCTGAATGATCTGAATCTAGGATTACAAGGACTCTCTGCAACTATATTATAGTGCGGGACAAAATTGAGACTATGATTAAGAAGTTAGAGCTCTTCTCTGTCTGCATTAACAAGGGCAACTCACAGTTCTTTCCATCATTGTGTTGCGTGGAGTGGAACAGGGAAACCCAAGAGCAGACTCAGACGAGGAGACTTGGATGAAGCAACCAAGGTATTTATTGAAACACAGGGGGAAGATGGAGTGCAGGCCAGGGAAAGCTCAGACGTGGGACTGAAGACAGGAACCAGAGTCCGAGCGGGCAGAACTGTAGCAGAGAGCAAAACCATGTCAGGCAAGGAAAACAGGCACAACAGTATAACAGCTTCTAAATAGTAACAAATGGCTAGAAACGTAGACTGACTGAGCAGAGATTATAATCTGGCAGTGTGGAAGTGGCAGGACTGAGTATTTGTAGAGGTTTTGATTATGGAACAGGTTGCAGCTGGTGGGGATCTGCTCTGACTCCAGCACACCTATCTCCGCCCACATAATCACACACAGAGAGAGAGGGAGAGGGAGGGGAAGAGAGCACTGGGGAGTGGGGGCAGGTCAAGGAGACACAGTATTAGCAGTAGAGGGCGTGGCAGGAGCAGATATAACAGTACCCACCCCCCTTTACGGGCCAGGTTTATCTGGGTGTGAGGTATAGAAATCACGTAAGAGGGAGGGGTCTAGAATGTGACGGCGGGGCACCCAGCAGCTCTCCTCCGGCCCGTATCCTTCCCAATCCACCAGGTATTGCCAGCCGCCTTAACGACGGCGCACATCCAAAAGCCGCTAGACAGTTTAGGCAGGATGGTCATCGATGAGGGGGTGGAGGAGCTGCTGCAGGAGGAGACAGTGGACTGGAGCAGACATGCTTAATCAGGGATACATGGAAGGCAGGATGGATCTGAGAGAGGCTGGGAGTTTCAGGCGCACAGCAGAGGGGTTAATGACATGGTCAATTTCAAAGGGACCAATTAATCAGGGGGAAAGTTTCTTCGATGCCACCTTCAATGGCAGGACCTTTGATGAGAGCCATACCTTTTGACCTGGGGTGTAGACTGGGCCTGAGCCCCGGCGACGGTTGGCTTGGGACTGGGTCCTGTCAGAGGCCTTGGCAAATTGTGTTAAGACACTGATGCCTTTTGCAACCACGTACCTATTTGAGAGTGGATTCTCAGCCCTCACTAGCATGAAAACTAATTACAGGCACAGACTGTGTGTGGGAAATGATTTAAGACTCTCTCCAATACAACCTTGCAGAGTTCTGTGCATCCTTGCAAGCACACCCTTCTAATTCACCTGTGATGAGTTATTCACAATTTTTGATGAACAAATAAGGTTTTATATGTAAAATGGTTAAACAAAGATCAAAATGCTTGATTATTATTATATTATTATTTGTGCCCTGGTCCTATAAGAGCTCTTTGTCACGTCACACGAGTTGTGACAAAAACTCACACTCATTCTTATGTTTAATAAATGTATATTTTAGTGTGTGTGTGGCAGGCTTACAATGATGGCCAAAAACATAATTTGAGAGTGTGCGGACCCTGGTGCTAGAGGGGGTGCGCAGCTGGAGGTTGAATGTTTGAAGGGGTACAGGACAACAAAATGTTTGGGAACCACTGCCGTGGAGGATATGAAGCATATCATTTTTTAAATGTTTGCATGCTTTTCTCTTCTGAGAAAACAATAGCTGATTCAAAGGGGTAAGTTTCAAAACTCTTCTATGAAGGACTCTGGTAGGATACAGTTGTGCCTCCTTGCCAAAAAGAGGCTATTGAGGAGGACTTTCTTCCTTTTACCTACTAACAAATTGATACACACGTAGACCACTCAACAATTTATTGGTTTCTGGGTCACAGAGGAGAGAGGATGGAGGAAGGACTTTTGCCAAAACAAGAAAACCCCCTAGTGGGTCTGGAACAAAACCAGTGCTATCTCTACACTATGCAACTGAAGATGAAAGTAGCCTTGTAGTTTTTATTTATTTTGAAGGCTTTTTGAATGGTCTTCAGAAGTGAATTCACCCAAAAACACAAATATGATTTTTGGTAACATTAAGTTGCCACTATTACTATGTAACTAACACAGTAATAACTGTTAACAACATAGTAGTTACATAGGTTTTACTATGTTGTGGAATCAGTTATTACACAATTGGAACAATGAATATGCAATTACACATTCACTTGCTGTAGATTATTCCAAATGTGTAACAACCGATGTTATTACAAATTGTCTTATTCCACTATGTAACTATTGGTTTGTAATTACACATGTGAATTATTTAAGTGATAATTCCCAAGAAGCATATATTGGCACAGGTGTTAGGCCTGAGACTAAACTTTAGAACTACTATGTAGTTACAATGTAACAACCTTTGCAGACAATAGGGTAACCAGGATAAATTAGAAGACATGAGATCATTAGGTATATAGATTTTAGTTACATTGTACTTGAAAACAAATATAAAGGCAACATGCAAACAATTTTACAGAGTTACAGTTCATTTAAGGAAATCAGTCAATTTAAATAAATAAATTAGGCACGGATCTATGGATTTCACATGACTGGGAATACATATATGCATTTGTTTGTCACAGATACCTTAAAAAAAGGTAGGGGTGTGGATAAAAAAAACAGTCAGTATCTGGTGTGACCACCATTTCCCTCATGCAGTGCGACACATCTCCTTCACGTAGAGTTGATCAGGCTGTTGATTGTGGCCTGTGGAATGTTTTCCCACTCTTTGATGGCTGTGAGAAATTGCTCTATATTGGCTGGAACTAGAAAAAGCTGTCGTAAATGTCGATCCAGAGCATCCCAAACATGCTCAATTCGTGTCTAGCGAGTGTGCAGGCCATGAAAAACAAGGACATTGTCAGCTTCCAATAATTGTGTATAGACCATTATCATGCTGAAACATGAGGTGATGGTGGTGGATTAATGGCATGACAATGGGCCTCAGGATCTCATCACGGTATCTTGTGCTTTCAAATTACTATCGATAAAATGAAATGTTGTTCGTTGTCCATAGCTTATGCATGCCCATACCATAACCCCACTGTCATCATGGGGCACTCTGTTCACAACGCTGACATCAGCAAACCGCTCACCCGCACAATGAAATACACGCTGTCTGCCATCTGCCAGATACAGTTGAAACTGGGATTCATCATGAAGAGCACACTTCTCAAGCATGCCAGCATGGCCATCGTATGTGAGCATTTTGCCCACTGAAGTCGGTTACAACACTGAACTGCAGTCAGATCAAGACCCTGGTCAGGACTACGAGCATGCAAATAAGCTTCCCTGAGACGGTTTCTGACAGTTTGTGCAGAAATTCTTTGGTTGCGCAAACTCACAGTTTCATCAGCTGTCCGGATGGAGGTCTCAGGCGATCCCACAGGTGAAGAAGCTGGATGTACTGTAGAGGTCTTGGGCTGGCGTGGCTACATGTGATCTGTGGTAGTGAGGTCGGTTGGACTTGAACATTCTTGAACACAATTCTGCACTCAGCAAAACATGAGACAACTGTAGCATTGTGTTGTGTGACTGCACATTTTAGAGTGGCCTTTTATTGTCCCCAGCACCTGTGTGACGATCATGCTTTTTAGATTCTTGTTATGCCACACCTGTCAGGCGGAGGAATTATCCTGGCATATGAGAAATGCTCACTCACAGGGATGTAACCAAATTTGTGCACCAAATTTGAGGGGGAAAAAAATGTTTTCTACGTATGGAAAATTTCTGGGATCTTTTATTTTAGGTCATGAAGCATGGGACCAACGCTTTACATGCTGCATTTACATGTTTTATTCAGTGTACACTGTAACAATATTTAACAACCAACTCTCTAACTAAAATGTTGTTACAAGGGATATAGTATCGATGTGTTTACAGCTTAATGTGAAGTGACATTTGAATTACTTTATAGTTACAATGTAACAACCTTCGCAGACAATAAGAAATGAAAACATGTGTCTGACTTTTCTTTACTGAATTTGACATTCATAATCAAACTATCAAAATTGAAGTCCCCATTTCAGACTAAAAGCAATAACATTTAAACTTTACTAAATCGTCAACTCATCAAACATTTAGTTGACGATGTTATTTCACCATTTTTTTGAGTTAAATTGCAATTTTGCTCATTACAAACCTTTAAAAACAACATTGAGACAGAAGTAACATGTGGTTTTCATTTTGTCTGCAAAGGAGAGTGAGAGACAGTGTGTGAGAGTCAGTGTGTTTAGGGCTGCTGTGGTGACCGTATTACCGCCACTCCTGTTGACGAGTCATTAAGGCATTCAAATTCCACCTGACCGTTTAGTCAAGCTCTGATGCTGATGATCGTAAAAAATTAGTCTACCAAATTGTCTAACTGCCTAGTACTCGGTACTCTATTGTCCCTCTAATCCCTCTGACATCATTGCAAGTGTAAAAAATCGAAAATCGAAAATCTAATCAAACATTTCATGTGAGCCCATGAGCTCATGTTGTGCAACTGTAACAGTATACCCTTCCATCCCTCTCCTCGCCCCTAACTGGGCTCGAACCAGGGACCCTCAGCACACATTGACAACAGCCACCCTCGAAACATATTTACCCATTGCTCCACAAAAGCCACGGCTCTTGCAGAGCAAGGGGAACAACTACTTCAAGGTCTCAGAGCGAGTGACGTCACCGATTGAAACTCTATTAGCGCGCACCCCGCTAACTAGCTAGCCATTTCACATTGGTTACACAACATTTCTATGGGCTATGTAATTGCGTGAGAAACCAGACTGATGGCGTCTACTAAAAAGAGGAGGATCCCATCACTTTATCAACGTTTCGTGCTAGATGTTCATTTTTGGAATGCTAATGTTTGTATTCATTTGGGATCTATCGCATCCCACATCAGTCCCAGACTATATTTGGAATATTTATTTATTGCACAGAATAGATCAACTTTTGTACTATGGGGGATACTAGATTGAAATAGGGTAGTGCTTTTACTGTTCCTTAGGCCCACTCATCTTGTTGGCTGACGAAAAGTAAATGTGGACAGTTCTTCCAATGTCTTCAACATGCACCTCGAAAAAAGACGCGCTCAGTTGTGTCCCCGATTTTTGGGCCCTAACGAGCAGCCTGGTGACCTAGAGGCAGGAGAGGGAAAACAAGTGACAGTATCCCCTCCCCGACACGTAGCTCCAGCCGCAGGATGCCGACCAAAATGACGATCCCGGGGATCAGGAGCGGACTGGTCACCTCTGCTAAGGTGAGTGAACCTGTCGATCCAGCTGAGGCACGGAGCATGATGACCTAGAGCGCCGGAGAGAGAGCATACGTGACAGTACTCCCTCCCATGCGCATTCGGCTCCAGCCGCAGGATGCCAACCACAGGGACAATCCCGGGGATCCGGAGCGGACCGGATGCTTCCTCTGAGGTGCAGAAACCTGATAAACCAGCTGAGGAGTGAGAGCCTGATGATCTGGCTGAAACCTCCACGGGAACCTGTTCACCCAGCTTAGGCATGGGAGCCTATCAAACCCGCTGAGGCATGGGAGCCTACAAACCGGCTGAGGCCTCCCAGGTAGCTCCGGCTCCAACACCCGAACCCGACATCACCCCCAACACAAAAACAAACAAAAAAACACTCCCTGATGCTTCCCTTTGTTGAGTCTTCATTCCATAATGATGTACCCTGAGAGTCGGGAAGCAAGTTCAAGGAGTAAACACATTTAATAAATATTTGAACAAAACAAGACACAAACAGCGCAACGACATGAAACAGGAACAATGACGGCTGGGGAAGAACCAAAGGGAGTGACATATAAAGGGCAGGTAATCAAGGAGGTGATGGAGTCCAGTTGAGTGTCATTATGAACGTAACACTGGTGACAGGTGTGCACCCTAACGAGCAGCCTGGTGACCTAGAGGCCGGAGAGGGAGCACATGTGACACCATACCACTGCAACAACTCCCAGTGTTAGGTTGAAAAGACATTGATCTTGTCAGTTATCCATAATCTTTGATGAAAGCCACATGCTTTATTGTGTTTATATAGGTTTTAGAGTGCAAAAGTGCAATGTAAGCCTCAAAATTGTGACTAACCGTTTCATACGTTTTATGTTGATTTATTTTTTACTGACCGAGTTGGAAAACGTTGGCAAAGATTGTTACATTGTAAGTGTCAAAAGTCGAGTTCTAAAATCCCACGGCAAACACAACCACAGAGGCAGGCAGAAGTACTATTATAAATTCAGCTTTTACAACAATGACAATACACCGAAAACTATGACCCTATTTATAAATGTATGAAATGGTTAAGATTTAGGTCTATAGGCTAACTATGATCAATGGGGCACTGGGGTTCGGAGTATACAAGGCAAGGCTCTGCATGCTCTCGTTCGGCAGCTCCTGCGGGCTGTCGTTGTGGTGCCCTTAGTATGTTTTTATCCATTAAACCCACTCTTCTGTTTTCAACAACTGAGCCTGCCAAACTATACATTCTAGCTTGTCCTCATCAAACCCCAACAAGTGGCTCCCATTAACCATGGCATGACTAACTGTGTAGTAGTGATGGGTACAGCCTCTGAAACATTGGGTGTCCCCGCCTTCTGATTGATCCAGAGTCATTTATAAGCAGTGTGTGCAAGTGGGATCCTACCGACAACGTCAAAATGTCAAAAGCAGAGTTCTAAGATCCCACAGCAAACACAATCAAAGGTTATTTATTATAAATTCAGCTTTTACAACAATACACAGTATCACTGCAGCTCGATTAGAAACGCATGAAAGCGTTTCACACATGAGAATGTAAGGAAGTAAGTGAAAGGCAATGTTTGTAAACAAGCCACGGCACACATGATTGCATTTTTTTTAAAACATGCAATATACCTGCATTGAAGCTGCTCAACATTTCCATAACCTGAACATTTACATTACATTCAAGTCATGAAGCAGACGCTCACATCCAGAGCAACCCACAGGAGCAACCAGAGTCAAGCACCCCGCCCAAGGGCACATCGACAGATCCCCTACCCAGTCAAATCAGGGAGACAAAACCTGCGACCTCTCGGCCACTGGCCCAATGCTCCCAACCACCAGGCTACCAGCACACATGATTAAAAGGCACTCATAACTAATCATGATGTCAAATAACAAGACATGCTGATATGTAATTTAAATAGAATGGCAGTCACTAATTTAGTAAGAGTCAGTGTCACTTGTGACTTAAGTACAATGTATCTAAGAGAGTTAAAACTGTTCTCCTGTCACCTAATTTCTCCTGCTTAGTCTATTGTCTGCAAAGGTTGTTACATTGTAACTAAATACAGTATAAATATATCCTGTTGCCTAGTCACTTTAACCCTACCTATATGTTTCTGGTACTCCCTGTAAATAGCCATGTTAAATTACTTGTTAATGTTATTCATTATTCACTGTGTATTTATTTATTCCTTGTGTCACCATTTCTATTTTTTTTATCTTTAACTGCATTGTCGGAAAATAACCCTTAGGGGGGCAGTATTGAGTAGCTTGGATGAATAAATCAAAATCAAATTTATTTATATAGCCCTGCGTACATCAGCTGATATCTCAAAGTGCTGTACAGAAACCCAGCCTAAAACCCCAAACAGCAAGCAAGGTGCCCAGAGTTAACTGCCTGCTACTCAGACCCAGTTGCTAATATATGCATATTATTAGTAGATTTCGATAGAAAACACTCACATTTTTGCAAAACTGTTTGAATGATGTCTGTGTGTATAACAGAACTCATATGGCAGGCAAAAACCTGAGAAAAAATCCATCCAGGAAGTGGGAAATCTGAGGGTTGTAGTTTTTCAAGTCATTGCCTATCGAATATGTAGTGTCTATGGGGTCATATTGCACTTCCTAAGGCTTCCAATAGATGTCAACAGTCTTTAGAACCTTGTTTGAGGCTTCTACTGTGAAGGAGGGGGGAATGAGAGCTGACTGAGTCAGGGGTCGGGCAGAGTGCCAATAGCTGATCACGCGCACTCACGTGAGCGCGACCTGCTTTCCATTGCATTTCATTTCTAAGGAATTCTCCGGTTGAAACATTATTGAAGATTTATGATAAAAACATCCTAAAGACTGATTCTATACTTCGTTTGACATGTTTTTACGAACTGTAATATGACTTTTCGTCTGAACTTTCGCCTGGACTTGCTCACGCCTCGTGAGTTTGGATTGTGTACTAAATGTGCAAATAACAAGGAGTTATTTGGACATAAATTATGGATTTTATCGAACAAATCAAACATTTATTGTGGAGCTGGGATTCCTGGGAGTGCATTCGGATGAAGATCATAAAAGGTAAGTGAATATTTAGAATGCTATTTCTGACTTCTGTTGACTCCACAACATGGCGGATATCTGTATGGCTTGTTTTGGTCTCTGAGCGCTGTACTCAGATTATAGAATTATGTGCTTTTTTGGTAAAGCTTTCTTGAAACCTGACCTAGCGGTTGCATTAAGGAGAAGTTTATCTAAAGTTCCATGCATAACACTTGTATTTACATCAACATTTATGATGAGTATTTCTGTAAATTGATGTGGCTCTGCAAAATCACCGGATGTTTTGGAAGCAAAACATTACTGAACGTAACGCGCCAATGTAAAATTAGATTTTTGGATATAAATATGAACTTTATCGAACAAAATATACATGTATTGTGTAACATGAAGTCCTATGAGTGTCATCTAATGAAGATCATTAAAGGTTAGTAATTATTTTATCTCTATTTCTGCTTTTTGTGACTCCTCTTTTTGGCTGGAAAAATGGCTGTGTTTTTATGTGACTAGGTGCAGGCCTAACATAATCGTTTGGTGTGCTTTCGTCGTGAAGCCTTTTTGAAATCGGACACTTTGGTGGGATTAACAACAAGTTAATCTGTTGTTTGAATTTGGCGCCCTGCACTTTCACTGGCTGTTGTCATATTGATCACGTTAATTAACAGGATCTCAGCCGTAAGAAGATAACTTCGTATGGCTTGGGGGCAGTATTTCGACATCTGGATGAGGAGCATGCCCAACGTAAACTGCCTGTTACTCAGGCCCAGAAGCTAGGATACGCATATAATAGGTAGTTTGGATAGAAAACACTCTAAAGTTTCCAAAACTGTTAAAATAATGTTTGTGAATATAACAGAACTGATATGGCAGGCAAAAAACCTGAGGATTATTTAAATGTGGGTTTTTGCAATTGAATGCCTATAGAGTATCTAATGGGTTAGGACCCAGAATGCAGTTCCTATGGCTTCCACTAGATGTCAACAGTCTTTAGACATTGTTTCAGGCTTGTTTTCTGAAAAATTAAGATGAATGAGACCTTTCTGTCAGTGGACTGAGGAATCATGCAGTGCTGGTTTGCACGCGTTACCGAGTGCGCCCCCTTTGTTGTTTTTCCTTTCTATTGAATAGGTTATTGTCCGGTTGAAATATTATCGATTATTTAGACAATTGACAACCCGAGGATTAATTACACTGCTCAAAAAAATAAAGGGAACACTTAAACAACAAAATGTAACTCCAAGTCAATCACACTTCTGTGAAATCAAACTGTCCACTTAGGAAGCAACACTGATTGACAATAAATTTCACATGCTGTTGTGCAAATGGAATAGACAACAGGTGGAAATTATAGGCAATTAGCAAGACACCCCCAATAAAGGAGTGGTTCTGCAGGTGGTGACCACAGACCACTTCTCAGTTCTTATGCTTCCTGGCTGATGTTTTGGTCACTTTTGAATGCTGGCGGTGCTTTCACTCTAGTGGTAGCATGAGACGGAGTCTACAACCCACACAAGTGGCTCAGGTAGTGCAGCTCATCCAGGATGGCACATCAATGCGAGCTGTGGCAAGAGGTTTGCTGTGTCTGTCAGAGTAGTGTCCAGAGCATGGAGGCGCTACCAGTAGACAGGCCAGTACATCAGGAGACATGGAGGAGGCCATAGGAGGGCAACAACCCAGCAGCAGGACCGCTACCTCCGCCTTTGTGCAAGGAGGAGCAGGAGGAGCACTGTCAGAGCCCTGCAAAATGACCTCCAGCAGTCCACAAATCTGCTCAAACGGTCAGAAACAGACTCCATGAGCGTGGTATGAGGGCCCGATGTCCACAGGTGGGGGTTGTGCTTACAGCCCAACACCGTGCAGGATGTTTGGCATTTGCCAGAGAACACCAAGATTGGCAAATTCACCACTGGCGCCCTGTGCTCTTCACAGATGAAAGCAGGTTCACACTGAGCACATGTGACAGTGTGGAGACGCCGTGGAGAACTTTCTGCTGCCTGCAACATCCTCCAGCATGATGGGTCAGTCATGGTGTGGGGTGACATTTTTTGGGGGGGGCCTCCAGCCCTCCATGTGCTCGCCAGAGGTAGCCTGACTGCCATTAGGTACCTAGATGAGATCCTCAGACCCCTTGTGAGACCATATGCTGGTGCGGTTGGCCCTGGGTTCCTCCTACTGCAAGACAATGCTAGACCTCATGTGGCTGGAGTGTGTCAGCAGTTCCTGCAAGAGGAAGGCATTGATGCTATGGACTGGCCCGCCCGTTTCCCAGACCTGAATCCAATTGAGCACATCTGGGACATCATGTCTCGCTCCATCCACCACAGACTGTCCAGGAGTTGGTGGATGCTTTAGTCAAGGTCTGGGAGGAGATCCCTCAGGAGACCATCCACCGATAAATTTACACAAACGCTTGGATTGCTTTCGCTGTAAAGCATAATTTCAAAATCTGACATGACAGGTGGATTAACAAAAGGCTAAACTGTGTTTTCCTATATTGCACTTGTGATTTCATGAATATAAATATTTATAGTAATATTTATTGGATGTAGCGCTATGCTATTCAGTGGTTGTTGATGACACTTATCCCGTTAGTGGGATTGCAGCCATAACAAGTCAACAAGAAGTTAATCTTTAAGCCGATGTATAACACTTGTATTTTTTCTGAATGTTTATTATGACTATTTCTGTATTTTGAATTTGGCGCCCTGCAATTTCACCAGATGTTGTCGAGGTGGGTCGCTAGCGGAATGCCTGCGCCAGAAAGGATCATTTGATTTACACAACATGTCTACCACTTTGTACATGCAAAATATTTTTTCTTGTGAAACAAATAAGAAACAAGACAAAAAACAGAACTTGAGCATTCATAACTATTCACCCCCCCCCTAACGTTAATAGTTTGTAGAGCCACATTTTGCAGCAATTTCAGCTGCAAGTCTCTTGGGGTATGTCTCTATAAGTTTGGCATATCTAGCCACTGGGATTTTTGCCCATTCTTCAAGGAATAACTGCTCCAGCTCCTTCAAGTTGGATGGGTTCGGCTGGTGTTCAGCAATATTTAAGTCATACCACAGATTCTCAATTGGATTGAGGTCTGGGCTTTGACTTGGCCATTCCAAGACACTTAAATGTTTCCCCTTAAACCACTTGAGTGTTGCTTTAGCAGTATAATTAGTGTTATTGTCCTGCTGGAAGGTGAACCTCCATCCCAGTCTCGAATTTCTGGAAGACTGAAACATGTTTCCCTCAATAATTTCCCTGTGTTTAGCACCATCCATCATTCCTTCAATTATGACCAGTTTCCCAGTCCCTGCAGATGAAAAACATCCCACAGCATGATGCTGCCACCACAATGCAGCCACCACAATGCTTCACTGTGGCAATGGTATTCTCGGGGTGATGAGAGGTGTTGGGTTTGCGCCAGACATAGCGTTTTTCTTGATAGCCAAAAAGCTCAATTTTAGTCTCATCTGAGCAGAGTACCTTCTTCCATATGTTTGTGGAGTCTCCCACATGCCTTTTGGCAAACACCAAACAAGTTTGCCTATTTTTTTCTTTAAGCAATGGCTTTTTCTCTGGCCACTCTTCTGTAAAACCCAGCTCTGTGGAGTGTACAGCTTAAAGTGGTCATATGGACAGATACTCCAATCTCCGCTGTGGAGCATTGCAGCTCCTTCAGGGTTATCTTTGGTATCTTTGTTGCCTCTCTAATTAATGCCTTCCTTGCCTGGTCTGTGAGTTTTGGTGGGTGGACCTCTCTTGGCAGGTTTGTTGTGGTGCCATATTCTTTCCATTTTTTAATAATGGATTTAATGGTGCTCCATGTGATGTTCAAAGTTTCGGATATTATTTTATAACCCAACCCTGATCTGTACTTCTCCACAACTTCTCCCTGACCTGTTTAGAGAGCTCCTTGGTCTTCATGGTGCCGCTTGCTTGGTTGTGCCCCTTGGTTAGTGGTGTTGCAGGCTCTGGGGCCTTTCAGAACAGGTGAATATATACTGAGATCATGTGACAGATCATGTGACACTTTGATTGCACACAGGTGGACTTTATTTAACTAATTATGTAACTTCTGAAGTTAATTGGTTGCAGCATATCTTATTTAGGGACTTCAACAAGTAATTTTTTTACAATTTCACTTCACCAATTTTGACACTTAGATGTGTGTCCATTACATGAAATCCAAATTGCAATCCATTTAAATTACAGGTTAATGCAACAAAATAGGAAAAACACCAAGGGGGATGAATACTTTTACAAGGCTCTTTATGTCGGCTCTTCATTTGATCCCCTTGGTGCAGGAGAACTTTGCAGGACATTTGAACTTGTAGTTTATTTGAGCACGTAGATGCGAGAAGGAATTATACAATGAGCAAAGTGATAATACTGTATGTGGCTGCTATGAAAGTGAACTGTATGTCACCTTGATGACTCCAATTTGTCTCTCGACCTGTGCAGCTACATCATACACTTTCATTTGTAGGGTAGGTTAGCAACCTAATCTTAAATGGTACCAAATGCCACTGTTGTACGTGTCAATCAAAGAGACCCCTACTGACCGGGTTCCTCCTTATCGCCCTCCCACAGCTCTCACGTTTGTTTTCTTTTATTCAGCAAACAACAATAGACAAAGAGATACAGATACCTAACTTTTAACGTAAGAACATCCGTTTAACATGTATTTTACATTAAGGAAATTATTTCGGAAGAAGGACAATCTAGGTTATATTAGATAAGGTCACAGCTAAAATTAAACGTTTGCTCTTTCATTTAAAAGGATTAAGAGAGGCCAAATAGACACCAAATCTGCTCCAATTTTTTTAATAAAAATAATTTGAATGTTGCACACCATTTGTGTCAGTAGGATGACTTTGAGGTTAATAAGACCAATTTGTCCTTTTAATTGCTTTCTATTCAGAGTAGATTCATTATACCATGTTCTCTTAAATGGCGGAATTCACAAATCATTCACAGCTTAAGAGGCCACATTAGCAGCTTTGATTTCATTAGTGCTTTAGTGGCAGCATTATCTTTAACTGTACAACCAGACTGGCTGAGAGACGTCCTCTCCACAAGCATGTTTGGATTACTCTGATTACTTACAGTAGAAATTCATGATATTCAAATCTGACTCACATTTGTACTCTGAACATTAACTCTAGCTGTGTACAAGTGAACTGTACTTTTGTAAAGTCAGCTTGTTAGTCCCTTACTTCATGCATCCTACAGAAAATTCAATTAGCCATCTAGCATTCACTCTCATTCTGGTCTAAGAGAGCACATGACAAGTGATCTATGTGAAATCTCTCTAAATTGGCATTGTGTGAAAACATGTCACCCCCCCTGTCTCTCTTCTACAGAGCGAACATCCTTTACTCCCCAGGCTTCCACCTTATTGTCACTCTCTGCTACACAAAGCCACACGAACAAGGCAATTTGCCTAAACTGGGGGGAATAAGTGTAAAATCTAAAGGGGATATATATGATTGATGCCTACCCATGTGAGTTCTTTGTCTTCAGCAAGGCCCATAGGTACTGTTTAATAATTTTTCAGGTAATAATCACGCTGTCAACGAGCTGATGGGTTCTTACGAAGGCAGACTTAATGTTAAGAGGAGAGAAGAAGCTTTATCCTCAATTTTTAAATACATTATTCTTGCTTGTGAATTATGGATTTACATGGGTGGTTTGTGTGGTACATATTGATACCTCTGTAACTCTGGTGGCTAAACGGCACCATTTCCTGACTACAGATATAGATAACTGTTTATGTACTTATTATTGACAAACAACTAGAGTCAATGTCAAATTGACAGACTCTGTACATCATGACATCAGGCTATGTTAATTTGCATTTTATGCCTTATGTAAGTCTAGACTTGTAGTTTCCTTGCCCAACAAGAAAAAGGTTACACTGGATCCACAGACATAAACCCACAAGTCTAGAGGTAAAACAACTCTGGCCTCAACAGTGTTGGAGAGAGAGTTTCATGAGGGTCATTTCAGGTGACCAGCAATGATTTAAGAGCGGTCCCCTAGCCCCATACTTCATAAAGGGCTTAATATGGTGTGTCTGGGGTCAAGGCCCTGTTTAGATAGGGGCACACTGATGTCAATTGTTTAAATAAAAGTTGAGGGGCACCACTTACAGCTTTACAGACTTCCCATAATGATGTCACAGGTCATTACCTACCATAAGGGCAGGTGACAGGGACATTGGAGAGGCCAGATTAGCTGGAACTAAAATCGATGGGGATGAATGGATTAGATGATTTTATGTCTATTGATGCTTTTGTTCTTTTTAAATATAATACTAATATAATACTAATTTTCATAATTTTGTGTAGGTGACTGTATGGAACAAACACATTCACAAAGAGTCACATTTGCAGACACCACATAAGCCAAGCTAACTAACATAATGAGATTTGGGGAGATCATTTTCCAGTTGCTACCCACCCCTCTGTAGTTGTGAGCATAAAGTACAATAGTGGAAATGCAGCCCCCTCATTATCCTTTGTGTCTAATGGCAGGGAGGAGAGACTTTGGCTCACATTCAAAGTGTCTCCTGAGTCTTGGGGGATCTATACTTTTGAAGGCTGACGGGGTGTTGATGATTCTCTGATTATTCGATATTCTGAAAACGTTCATTTCCCTAATTCCTCTCCACATCACAGGGGCGAGTCCTGGTGAGTCTCATCTCACCCTGCACTGTGCACAGAGGGAGGTTCAGACTCCTGCAGGAACCCAGTCATTTGGGCTTTGAAGAGCTCCCCCTCCCCACACGTTCCCCGTGCCGCTTACCCAGACTAAGATCCTCTCGTCTGTTACATATGGATGTATAATTAATGAGAGAATAATATGCATCATTCTGAGAACCCATGGTGTCTGTGTTTTCAAGGAGACACACTCACTCTCTCCCTCTCTTCCCACCTCTACCAACCAAGATGTGTGTGATGTGCATGATGACAGTCAGAGTGTAGAAAAACAAGTTTCACGTCATGTTTCATGTCACCTCAACCGAGTTCTAGAGAAACTTTATATTAAACGGGGTTCCATTTTCTTATGAACAACAGAGCAAATAAACATGACAACATTTAAAGGTAGGGGCATGCTTCTTCTTTTTTTTTTTTTTTTTTTACAGTTGCTAGTGAAAGTCTACACACCCCTTACCAAGTCTTTCCTTTTTGCAGCCTTAAAGGGATACTTTAGGATTTTGTCAATGAGGCCCTTTGTCTACTCCCCCAGAGTCAGCTGAACTCGTGGATACCATTCTTATGTCTCTGTGTCCAGTATGAAGGAAGTTAGAGGTAGTTTTGTGAGCCAGAATCCACTACAAATCAACTATTCTGTTTGCAACAAGTCGTGAAGTAATACTGCAAGACAACACCGCAAGGTAATTACCTTTTTGGACTGAGTTAAAAATGACAGGTTTGGGTAAATCCAATACAACAAGTATTGTCAAGAGGTGGAAGCATCATGTTATGGGTATGCTTGTCACCGGCAGGGACTGGGGAATTTGTCAGGATCAAAATAAATTTGAAAGGAGAAAAGCCAAGGTAAAGCATTAGAGGTAAACCCGCCTCAAACTTCTGAATAACTAACCCCGGGACAATTACACAAATTGAATGCAAAAGACAGACCAGAATTTCCAAAAGATGTTGAGTGTTCCTTAATGGTCCCGTCTCAGTCCTGATTTAAACCAGAGACAAGGTTTTAATATTGCTGTGTATCAATTATTCCCAACCAAATTTACTGTGCTTTAGAAATTTGACAAAAACAATGGCTATACACTGAATATACAAAACATTAAGAACACCTGTATTTTCCATGACATAGACTGACCAGGTGAATCCAGGTGAAAGCTATGATCCCTTATTAATGTCACTTGTGAAAACTACTTGAATCAGTGTATATGAAGGGGAGAAGACAGGTTAAAGAGGGATTTTTAAACCTTGAGAGAATTGAGACATGGATTGCGTATGGGTGCCATTCAGAGGGTGAATGGGCAAGACAAAATATTTAAGTGCCTTTGATTGGAATATGATAGTAGGTGCCAGGCGCACTGGTTTGTGTCAAGAACGGCAAGGCTGCTGGGTTTTTCACGCTCTACAGTTTCCCGTATGTATCAAGAATGGCCCACCACCCAAAGGACATCCAGCCAACTTGACACATCTGTGGAAAGCATTGGAGTCAACATGGGCCAGCATCCCTGTGAAATGCTTTCGACACCTTGTAGAGTCCATGCCCGAACGAATTAAGGCTGTTCTGAGGGCAAAATGGGGGGGTGGGTGCAACTTACTATAAGGAAGGTTTTCCTAATGTTTAGTATACTCAGAGTATGTTGCCCTAAGAGTTGTGCACAGTTGATAGAATCTTATTCAAAATTATTCACAGATGTAATGGCTGCCAAAGGTGCTTTCACCAAGTCTTAACTCTGAGATGTGAAGACATACTCAATCTTTTGTGGACACTATTTTATAATGTTCTTTCTTTTTGTAGATCTGCAGGCAGAAAAATCCAGTTTAATCCCTTTTAAATGTAATTTAAATGTAATCTCCTGAGGGTGCTTAACGTTAGTATGTCCAGCAATTCATGGAAACTTTAAACACATCCTTATCCTGGTCATAACCAGAGGACAATTTACCATTTCTCAAAAACATACAAATTCTATTGTCTTCCCTCAATAGACAAATACTCAAGCTGCCTACATAGAGTATACCATGTCTTCACTGACAACCTTTACGGTTAGGACCACTGAGAGCAGTTCACTACTAGTCTACCATCTATTTACCCAACATCACAACAACAGGAGAGGTGTGTGTGATGGGGGTGGGGGGTAACAGGGCACAATCACCTATTCAGATCAGATACTAATGAAGAATTCCATCTATTCTGAAATTTAATTAAAACCCCAAAGACTTCAGATGAGATGCGATTTGAAAGAGCCCGGGGCGGGTCCACAAGCACTTGGTGGCGGAGGGAATCACGCTGAAAGTTGATATCGTAATTGCTCCTGATGTATTTCTGCATTGCCTTTGCGGGAGCGTGGGACTCGTTGCAGTATACTGATTCTCAATGGAGTACCTGCTCATTGAAAATGCCATCACTCAAGCACTGTGTGGATCTGCATGAAATTAGAGTGCAACTTAAACTTGATTGCAGGGGAAGAATAGCATGGTTCTTGAGTACATGCAATGGACTGCATTTGAGTGCTGTCATATTTTTTGGTGTAGGAGCGCGTTATTTCCTCCGAAATTAAACCTAATTGAAAAATGATCGGTTTCAATATGATAAGTATCCGACTTCATGAAGTCTAATTGAGTTATATTGAAATTTTCTTGGAAATTATTTTGAATCCTCAAAAGTTTATAATTTCAACAATGTATTATGGCATTATGGTGCTTGTTTATTCTGACAGAAAATTCTCAGATAATTTACTACCTAGCTTTGGTCAAATGTACTGCTGTGTGCTCTATCAATCCATATCCCTGTAATGCTTTTAGGGTGTTACTGAAGTGCTGTGGTTGCAGGTTCACCTGTCTCATCTAAAGCCTATTCTTTTAGGGGATTGTTATAGGCCACCAAGTGCTACACAGTCAGTATCTAGATAATGTGTGTGGAATGCTTGATAGTGTATGTGATTTAAATAGAGAGGTCTACATTCTTGGACCCCTGAATATTGACTGGTTTCATTAAGCTGTCTGCTCAAAAGGAAGCTTCACACTGTAACCAGTGACTGATAGCTGGTTCAGGTTATTGATCAACCTGCAAGGGTGTTTACAAACACTATATCATCCACATGTTTTGATCATATTTTTACTAATACTGTAGAACTTTGTACTAAAGCTGTATCCGAACCTATTGGATGCAGTGATCACAGGATCACAGACATATTAATGAAAGAATGAAAGACAAGGTTCCAAAAGCTGGGCCTAAAATAGTGTATACACAATATTTTGCTGTGACTCTTATGTGGATGATGTTAAAAATATTTATTGGTCTGATGTGATTAAAAGTTTTCTTCCAATTATTGATTAACATGCACCTGTTAAATAAAGGACTGTTAGTGTAACTCAACAAAAAGAAGAAGAAACTGCATTATGAAGCCAAGATCAATTATATAAAGAATTATGAAGAAAAACATTGGCGTACTTTAACTTTTTATGGCTGAGGGGCAGTATTGAGTAGCTTGGATGAAAAGGTGCCCATTGTAAATGGCCAGCTCCTCAGTCTCAGTTGCTGATATATGCATATTATTATTAGTATTGGATAGAAAACACTCTGAAGTTTCTAAAACTGTTTGAATTATGTCTGTGAGTATAACAGAACTCATATAGCAGGCAAAACCCTGAGAAATTCCACTTCCTGATCTTCAACCAAGCTCTCATTGAAATTACAGCGAGATATCGAGATATATTCGAGTTTTCACTTCCTACGCCTTCCACTACATGTCACCAGTCAATAGAACTTTGTCTGATGACTCTAATGTGAAGGGGGGTCGAATGACACAGGAAATAGTCACCACTGCCACGAGTTGACCATGCTTTCTACATGCGCGTTCACATGGGAAGGACCTGCGTTCCACCGCTCATTTGAAGTCATTCTAATATTCCGGATGGAACGTTATTCAAGATATATGTAAACAACATTCTAAAGATTGATTCGGTACATCGTTTGACATGTTTCTACTGACTGTTACGGAACTTTTGGACATTTCGTCACGTTATAGTGGACGCGCTTTGTAACTTTGGAATTGTTTACCAAACGCGCTAACCAAAGTAGCTAATTGGACATAAATAACGGACATTTTCAAACAAATCAAGCATTTATTGTGGACCTGAGATTCCTAGGACTGCATTCTGATGAAGTTCATCAAATGTAAGGAAACATTTATCATGTATTTTCTGGTTTCTGTTGACTCCAACATGGCGGCTAATTTGGCTTCTGTTCTGAGTGCCGTCTCAGATTATTACATGTGTTGCTTTTCCGTAAACCTTTTTTGAAATCTGACACAGCTGTTGCATTAAGGAGAGTTATATCTATAATTCCATGTGTATAACTTGTATTATCATCTACATGTATGATGAGTATTTCTGTTGAAACTATGTGGCTATGCAAAATCACTGGATGTTTTTGGAACTAGTGAATGTAATGCGCCAATGTAAACTCAGATTTTTTGATATGAATATGAACTTTGTCAAACAAAACATGCATGTATTGTGTAACATGAAGTCCTATGAGTGTCATCTGATGAAGATAATTCAAGGTTAGTGATTCATTTTATCTTTATTTCTGGTTTTTGTGAATGCTATATTTCGCTGGAAAATGGCTGTGCTTATTGTGGTTTGGTGGAGACCTAACATAATCGTTTGTAGTGCTTTCGCTGAAAAGCCTATTTGAAATCAGACACGTTGGTGGGATTAACAACGAGAATAGCTTTAAAATGATATAAGACACATACATGTATGTTTTAGGAATTGTAATTATGAGATTTCTGTGGTTTGAATTTGGCGCCCTCTATTTTCACTTGTAGTTGTCATATCGATCCCGGTATTGGGATTGCAGCCATAACAAGTTAAATGAAAGTAATGGGCAGAAAGACAAATTCAACTCCATCTAGTCAGATGGCTTATTCCTCACAAAACCATTTGCTGTTGCCAATTATTTTAATGATTACTTCATTGGCAAAGCGGGCAAACTTAGGCAGGAAATGCCAATAATGAACAGTGAGCCATCATATTCATGCATACAAAAAAACTAATAATGAAAGAAACTCATTGTAAGTTTGAATTTTGTAAAGTCAGTGGAGGAGAGGTGGATAAATTACTGTTGTTAATCAATAATGACAAACCTGGTATTGACAACTTAGATGGAAAGCTACTGAGGATGGTAGCTAACTCTATAGCCACTCCTATCTGTCATATCTTTAATCTGAGCCTGTAGGAAAGTGTTTGTCCTCAGGCCTGGAGGTAAGCCAAAGTCATTCTGCTACCCAATAATGGTAATGGAGCCTTTACTGGTTCTAACTGCCAACCTATCAGCTTGCTGCCAGCTCTTGGCAAACTGCTGGAAAAAAATAATGTTTGACCAAACACCATGCTATTTCTCTGTAAACAAATTAACAACCAATTTTTAGCATGCTTATAGAGAAGGGCACTCAACATGTACTGCATAGGCACAGATTACTGATGATTGGTTGAAAAAAATTGATAATAAAAAGATTGTGGGAGCTGTAATGTTAGATTTCAGTGCAGCCTTTGATATTATTGACCATTACCTGTTGTTGAAATTTTTTATGTGTTATGGTCTTTCAATCTCTGCCATATTGTGGATTAAGATCTATATATCTAATAGAACACAGAGGGGTTTCTTTAATGAAAGCTTCTTTAATGTTAAAAATGTAAAGTGTGGTGTACCGCAGGGCAGCTCTCTTGGCCTACTACTATTTTATATTTTTACCAATGACCTGCCACTGGCATTAAACAAATCATGTGTGTTCATGTATGCTAATGATTCAATCCTATACACCTCAGCAACCACAGCCAGTGAAATCACTTCAACCCTAAACAAAGAGTTCCAGTCCATTTTAGAATGGGTGACCAGTAATAAACTGGTCCTGAACTTAAAACTAAGAGCATTGTATTTGGTACAAAACATTCTCTAAGTTATAGACCTCAGCTGAATCTGGTAATGAATGGTGTGGCTGTTGAGCAAGTTGAGAAGACTAAATTACTTGGTGTTACTTTGGATTGTAAACTGTCATCGTCAAAACATATTGATTCAATGGCTGTAAAGATGGGGAGAGGTCCATCTGTGATAAAGGGATGATCTGCTTTTCTGACACCACACTCCACAAAGCAAGTCCTGTAGGCTCTAATTTAATCTTATCTTGATTATTTTCCATTCATATTGTCAAGTGCTGCAAAGAAGGATGTAGTTAAGCTGCAGCTGGCCAAGGACAGAACGGCACATTTTGCTCTTGATTGTAATTAGAGGGATCGTATCAATGCTATGCATACCAGTCTCTCTTGGCTAAGAGTTGAGGAAAGACTGATTGCATCGCTTCTTGTTTTTATTATTAACATTCATGTAATGGAAATTCCAAATAGTTTGCATAGTCAACTTACACACAGTGCTGACACACACATTTACCCCCACCAGACATGCCACCAGGGGTCTTTTCACAGTCCCCAGGTCCAGAACAAATTCAAGGAAACGTGAAGTATTATACAGAGCCATGGTTGCATGGAACTCCCTTCCATCTCATATAGCACAAATGAACAGCAAACATTGTTTGAAAAAATGAATTATGCAACACGTCACAGCACAATGCCTCTCCCCTATGTGACCTACTTTTTGTGTGTATGTACTGATAGAGGCCCACACACACACACACACACACACACACACACACACACACACACACACACACACACACACACACACACACACACACACACACACACACACACACACACACACACACACACACACACACACACACACTACATGTTAATGTGTTTAAATGTATGTAAATTGTAAAGTATTTTCTCTGTAATGCATTTTTGTTATGTGTCGGAACCCAGTAAGACTAGCTGTCGCCAGTGGCATCAACTGATGGATTTTTATGAAATAAAACAATAAAAAATGATCTATCAAACTACGAAACCACAGCTATTACTTGAAAGCACACTAACTGTCTATTGTGAAGGCTATCTTGTCCCCTGCTGTAGGTGACTGGTCAAGCCAACAATGCCCTCATTGAAACTTTACTACCGTTCACATGTTCTCATTTAAAAAAGCTTCCTGTCTGAAAATGTCAAGAGTGGAATTTGATCAGTTTCAAAGAATGTGCCAAGAATCATGGGAACAGCAGCCAAAACTAACATGCGAGGTAAGGGCTGCCACAGATTACTCAGCCAAGTTACAGCTCCGGGTTCTGTTCTCTCTCTGCCTCTTCTGTTCGCTCTCTGCCATAAAATACTTTATTATAACACAGTGAGCTGTAGAGTGTAAGTGATGTAACTGACAATTATGGGTGAAAGCCTGATCCCAGTCATGGCTTTGCAAATATTTATCCATGGCGACAGACAGACCTCCATGCAGGGTGGGGTGGTGAAAGAACGGGAGCGGGAGCCTCCCCACAGTCCACAGCTCACTGAAGTAGGCCCAAAGCCATTCCACGCAGCACTGCAACTCTGGGCTCATTTCCTCTTGGCCATTGCTAACAGTGACTGCACAGTTTAGGGAGGCATCATCACTCCTGTGAGAGATATTAGAAGCACAAAGTTTCAATAAAAAAGGATTAATAACAGATCATTCTTGGTTAGACAGTATCATACATGTCATATGTGTGTAATACAAGTCAATGAAAGTTCATGAATGACAGAGTTTTGACAAAAGTATTACATTTTATGCAACCTGACAAACATTGTTGATGTCAATGAAACGGATGAATAGCTTGTTATCACATCAAAAGCTAAGTATATCATGTGTCATGCAACAGTGTTATTGTATATCAGTTGTTCAAAAGAACAGGATTTACAATTAGGATTTACAATTGTTCTTATGGCAGCAATGCTCTTTTACCTAAAACTAGTTTAGTCCCAGACTAAAAAAGGCAGCACATCAATATAAAGGGGGGCCTGCAAGCAACAGACAAAAGTTGGACTTGCATCTGGGAAAGTACTTATGGTTGAGTTGGCATCACTTAATACAGATGAGGTTGCTCTCTGATGCTGACCAACCTCTGTAGGTCCGTGGAAGTGACCCATATCTGACATGTAAAGACCCTACTGGGATAGCCATCTCTTAACATGAGCATTTCTGGAAAGTAGACTTAAAGCTGTGTTGCAGCTCGACGAAACCAATTCTTATAATTAACTGGTGTACAGTCGTGTAAATAAATCATGACCCCATATAAGTGCCTTTTGGATGATTGGTTTATCCTGTATAGTATCAGTAATACACATTTAGTTTGTTAATCAAAAAGTGCGTACTTTTTCTAAACCTCTTAATATTGAAGTGAACATAGTGTACTTTTTAACACTCTGAGGTTTACAAGTGTGTTCTGGTGCAGTTCAGTTTTCAGCGAGCAACATAGCCTAGGTGTTTGTGGCTGTAATGAAACTCTCAGCGGTGCTATTTTACAGTATGTGTAAACACTGTAAAAAGTGTAAATACTCTCATATCAAAGTACACCAAACCACAGTTGAGTTTATAGTCAAGTGCTGACAACTCAGAGAGACCTACTGTAGCTCTGCTCCATGCTGTGGCCGAGTCAAACAATGGCTCTGGCTCATGGCAATCTCTTTCGGCATGGGTGAGTGCCCAGTCAGCCCCTACTTGTCATTGTCTCTCTCCCTCACTCCCTTCTCCCCCTCCCCAATCTCTGCTCCACCGTTCTCTCCTCATTTCTCCCTTCTCTGAATTTCTCTATTCCCTCTCCAGATCCAAACCCCCCACATCACCCCTCCCCCCACCCCCTCTTTCTCTCAGTGAGGATGTTCCAGCCACTGCACACTGACAGCTCTGGGATATTGTGTGTGGAAATGTTCCTGTTGGAATCACAGGCCCTTACAATCTACTGGACAGAGGCTAGAGCACCTTTGCTTAAGGCAGGGGACCTTTGCCCTCCACTCACACTTCAGACCTGTCACTATGACTGTTATCCCACAGCCCTCTGCTACACACCCTCACCATGAGGGTGTCTGAGTGATCCTACATTGACATTTAGTCAATATAATACAGTCAACATACGTAAATGTTATTTGGTAAATTTCACAAAGTTAGTTTAGTTGAAGCCCCTCATACACACTTTGAGAGAGGCTGGGTGCTTGTCTTCTTTATCATCATATGCAAGTTGTAAACTCAAATTAAGCTTCAGTTATTTAACACACACATCTATCTTTCACGAGAATATACAAATTGAAAAAACAAACTTTATGGAAGGAAGATTAGAAACCATGCCCTTGAAATGAGAGACCAGAGATATCTAATCAATGTCTTCAATTGTCTTCCAACTACAATCACACTCTCCCAGGAGAAATACTTGTGTCTTGAGAAAAACAAAAGAAAGCAAAAATTGCATACAGTTTTGTATACCAACCAACCTACAAATAAAGTGTTACATTCCTGTTGGCCCTTTCAAATTGCACAATATTAATGTTACTTGTCCATTGTTTAGACTGGAACATTTGTAACATCATGCTACCTGTGCTTTTCATTGGTTCAATCAGTTTCCACATAGGCGCGGGTTTGTGTCAGAGGACAGAATATTTCCCTTTATGGTAGATCCTGATTTGAAAGAATTCCTAATATTGTCCGTCTATCACAATCGATTTCCAATATACCATAAATCATTGCTTTGCAGTGTAAGAGTAGTTTACCACTCTAACTATTTTGTTTGAATTATAATACAAATAATGAATTGAGCATTTAAATATACTGAACTAAAATATAAACGCAACATTTAAAGTGTTGGTCCCATGTTTCATGAGCTGAAATAAAAGATCCCAGACATTTTCCATATGCACAAAAAGCGAATGTCTCTCAAATTTAGTGCACACATTTGTTTACATCCCTGTTAGTGAGCATTTCTTCTTTTCCAAGATAATCCATCCACCTGACAGGTGTGGCATATCAAGAAGCTGATTAAACAGCATGATCATTACACAGGTGCATCTTGTGCGTGGGACAATTAAAGGCCAATCTAAAATGTGCAGTTTTGTCACACCACACAATGCCACAGATGTGTCAAGTTAGGAGGGAGAGTGCAATTGGCATGCTGACTGCAGGAATGTCATCCAGAGCTGTTGCCAAAAAATTGAATGTTAATTTCTCTACCATAATCCCGCTCCAATGTTGTTTTGGAGAATTTGGCATTAAGTCCAACCGGCCTCACAACTGCAGACCATGTGTGACCACGCCAGCCCAGCATCTCAACATCTGGCTTCTTCACCTGCGGAATTGTCTGAGGCCAGCCACCCAGACAGCTGATGAAACTGAGGAGTATTTCTGTCTTGTAATAAAGACCCTTTGTGGGGAAAATCTTATTCTGATTGGCTGGGCCTGGCTCACTCATGGCTGCGCCCCTGCTCAGTCAAGCGAAATCCATAGATTAGGGACTAAAAAATGTATTTCAATTGACTGATTTCCTTATATGAACTGTAACACAGTAAAATTGTTGACATTTTTGCATGTTGCGTTTATATTTTTGTTCAGTATAGTTATTAGGATGGCCATAGGTATTCGGATGACCATTTAATTTACACTAGGATGAACAAATATATTGTTTCCATATTTTGTCAAAACATGTTATAGCTCTTCTACAGTATGACTTACACTACTGTAAAGTGTGTATCAGGAACATACATTGGTGACAGTATCTACCGTCATTGAAAGGAATGACTTTAATCTAATTTTCAGAGTTTTTTATAAGGAGGAAAAAACTTCAGCTTTCATGCCTCCATCCTGTGAAATGTGAACTTGCTCATCCTGTCTCGATTGGCAGCCACGTTTGACACCACTTGTCAGAGTTCTCTCTTACCAATCATGGGTAACATCGTGGGTCAGAGGATGAAACAGAAAAGGGCAAGACCAGTCCATATTTCCCTTAGCCTTACAGAAGCAGATACTTAACTCAGAGATGTCAGGACTCAAGAGAGCATGAAAACAGCCTGAAATGACGATCTAAAAAGGAAAATAAAATACTGCACATCTCTATGAATGTGACGATCTTGATAGACAAGGCAAAGGTTAAGATACTGTAAGCCATTTGCTCAATAAAGCTTAATCAAGCATTTGAAATTCTGTTGGTAGCCCACTACAGTATTGAGCTACAACAGCCACAGAGTCAGTGAGGTACTTCAAGCTGGCTGTAGCATACGGCTTACTCCCAGCAGAGTAAAGTAGATCCACATTACCAGTGCCTTATTTCTTACTCTAACAGATAACCAACTCAGCAATATGTATCTAAATAGTGTTTTCAGCCTCTCGTCTCGAGTGTCTTCTAAGGAGATTCTAATTACCAGAGTGGTACAGTAACAAGCCAGTGAGGGAGACATCAAGGTATTAAGGAATCCCTGGAACTATGGAGCCACACAAGCTAACAACTGTCCAGGGCTGAAAGAGGGGAAGAGCGACCCTGCATGGATAGCCTCTGTCAAAATTTGACCATGGTCAAGCACAAAGGCATTACGGGAATCCAGTGTCACCAATTCCTAATTACTCTCTGTGTTCGGAGCAAATGACTACCTTGTTCCTCTGATTAGTGAGGAGGCTAATCTTCACCTGTGTACGCCAGCACTGCTGCGGGCCCTTGAGTGTTAGTGCTTCGTCTTCTGTAATTTATTTTTAAATCAGTGCCCTTTCCCAGGAGTTTTGAGTGTTTTGTTGTGAACTGCTTACCATGATCCCCACCACCGCCCCCTCACCCCTAAATCCTTGACTAAATCCTTGTTTGGTGCCGCAGGAAGATAAGCAAGAACAACACTTGGGCATAATTGACTCACACTCCTCTCCAAGATGTCAGAACACAATCACCTTCCTGCTTAACGCCTCAGTACACTAAACACTGTACAGTGATGTATAGTACAAATTAAGAATACTTTCAGTCTCAAAACAAGCTGCCATCAAATGTTTTTATACAACAATAGTACATTTAGAAAGATATATCAAAGTACAGTATCCCTGGATGTTATAAAACAAACTTAAATCCAACCTGTGCTAACATTTTCATACAAATCTCAAGTTAGGATTCAGCCCTTAGTGAATCTACATACACAAATGAATGGCTGTGTTGGCAGTTTACAGGTAGTGTGTCAACACAGGTGTTGGTTTCCACATGAAATGACAAAGGCAGCCTGATTGGGGACAAGAGTCCCAGGAGACACAGCTATAGACAGAGCACAGATGGGTCCAAGGGCCAGAGGGAACTGCACCTTAATGAACCTGCAGCTGAGCAATGGGCAAGATAAACACAATACATGTACAGTACCTAAGGCCATTGTAAAAAAATATATATAAAATTATGACATTGTCTAACCTAACGTTTCATTTCATGAATTGATATAAAAGGAAAGACAAATGTCAATTATTTATTCTAAAAAATTGCTTGAAGATTTGATTGTCGGATGTGCCTTTTTTCAGTCTCTCTGTGTTAAGGGATATTTTAAGAAGTGGCACATCCACTCAAAATCTATAGCACTCCCCTACACTCCTGTCCCCAGAAAGAGGCATACGGTTGATGGGTGACTTGATGAGTATGAATCAGGCAAACATGCCCAGAAAACAGGAATTCTAACACTATTTGGTGTGAACCAGCACATTGATTACCAACACTGCATGAGTGTGAAAAATAGATAAACATACCACTCCAGGTCATTCACACTAGTGTTAATAGTGTGTTAAAACTGCTGTGACAGCTTGGGTAACAGAGAGAATATATCTGCTTAGGCATGCTTATTAGACCGTTTGACTGTGTAAATGTAGAGGAATAGCAGTTACAAATCACACACTCAACCTCATGTGGTCTGTGACAATGGAGGGTATAGGCTATATTAACTGGTACTAGACTATAACACAGAGGATATCCACTCTTATGTGTAACGCTGTCTTTCTATCTCATGCTTTACTATCAGAAGCATAATGAGCACATTTAAACAAAATACTAATTTACTCTTGTACAGCTCCTCATGTAAGGACCCTTTCTCCTCTCGGTGGGTATTTCTTTTACAAGCAGGCCTGATGCTCAACAAAAGCATTTAAAAATCTGTGATTGCTTTCATCCATTTTAATTACATTCAGAAATGGCATTTCTGCCACATAATACACCCCTATTGTTTCAGAATTATCTGACTTGGAAACTAAAATCTACAATATTTGACAATATTCCTGTTAAATTGCCTCTTGAAATTGAAATATGCTTTTGAAATAGAAAATGAAAATACACCATTTGCCGCTGGTATACTGTGAATCTCCTTGGCTTTCTGCAGGGTGCGGCTATTATTATGCATATCCAGGTAGAAATGTAATTAACCCAAAGCTTAAGCTAATTATGGTAGCAGAATGCTATCAACCAAACGCTTTCAGTCAGACAGCTGTCCAGAATCTCATTTGCTAATCATTTGTCTTCTGGAAGAGCATATGGTACATTTCCTTGCTATCAGAGAAAAACAAACAGATGAAAATCATCAACTAAAAACAATGTGCACTGTTGAAAAATCACAGATTTTTGACATAGGAATGTGTAATGATAATTTTGGTTTGAGCCACTCAGGATTTTCAGCGAATCACATGATCCATGTGTGATGGGAATTCAGATGCACAAATACAGTATATTGTTTATATCTATATGCAAATGAGAGAGTGTTGTTTTTCCGTGTAGTATTAATGAGAATTTTCTGTGGAAGCATACGTGGGCTGGCCGGCAGTTTTTCTAACAGTTTCTGTTAAAGCACCACATTTTCTGTCTGTCCAATGGCTTTTGTTGTTGTTAATGCAGGAACATAGCCCTTTAATACTTTGCTTTTGAATTAAATCAATTATTTCTGTCAAATATTGTATGCATTATTTGTGTTACAAAATTGCAGAATACTGGTAGCTGTTAAAGAATGAATGATTTCAGTATCGCCTTGCAACATTATCAGGCAATACAGACTACTCAAGTTCTAATGCAACGTGTCACACACAGGCTTCTGTAGTACATTTCTATTGAGGACCTCACAAGCTAAATTGCTTTTTCCAGCCCGCCCACATCTCAGCAAGGTTGACAGACAAATTGATCAAACCACTGTAAAATAATATGCTCACAAAATGTCTTGGAGGCAAAGTCCAGCCCTTTCCATTTTTCACCCTAATAAAAAAGTAGTCTGTGTTTTTCCTCCGTATAACGTTTCTCTATTTTGTGCGAAGGGGTGAGAAGCATCATATTTCAGATAATAGTAATCTCCTTTAAACAAAATGTGTATCATTTTTCAGTGAACAGTCTGGCCATGTTAAACGGGGAAAGCTGGTTAACAGTTTGTTAGGTGGCTTGGGCCCCAACAAGGGTTGTTGAGATATAATGAATTTGTTCATCTGACGTTGCCTTCAGGGCTGTCGTTAGACTGGTGGAGGTTTATTTCAGCAAATGTTGCCTAGCAATATCAGTTAGGAAGCAAAAGAGCCTTGAGACGTTTCTATTAGAAAAGCTGATGGTCATGGTGTGTAAGCAATGCTTCAAGTGCATTTGTGTAGCTATAATGTCATTTATCAATCACCAATGTGGCAAGTGCTTTGATACTGCTGTTGTTTAGCACTGAACTACACTAACCTTAGGCTTTAACCAATAACAAATCTTTGGTCGCAAATGATGCTCATCCCTGATGCTCATCCCTGATTCTCTGCTGGGCACGCAATATCTAGTGCACCTAGTGTGGACTCAGTGAAATGATCCATATCAGGCTCCGGACCACATAGAGTAAGAGATGAATACCCCTGGCCTATACTATAGGCTATAGGCCTGAGGCTAGGTGATATGAAGAGCATGCTCGTGGAAGCACAGGGCAAAGTTATGTTTCTAAGAAAAAGGTTTTGCACTGCTGGGATGGTGTTAAACTAGGCTATATAGAATTACACACTGCAATAGATGGGCGACCCCAATCATGAGCCCTGGCCTGCCCACTCTTGCTGATCTAGGCCTAAATACGTTTGTGCTGATTAACCAATGGATGTGCTGTGTATGGTGGCACTTCAGGAGGCGAGTCAAAGGCTTGTTCCAAAAATAAAATATCTGTTCGTGCGGACTAGGCCTACTGATGCTCTGTTCAGTTTGAGAGGGAGAGAGCAAATATGACAAGGAGGACCTGAGGTAAGCTTGCTGCTGCTATAAATGATTTGAATAAAAACAATATGCTTCCTTGTCCGTAATGAAGCTATTTTAAAGTGATATTGCCTGAGAAGCCAGTGTTTGGAGGATATTGGCACAGGTTGTCACGTCGTGATCTTAGTTCCTTTTTTATGTCTCGATTTTAGTTTGGTCAGGGCGGGAGTTGGGGTGAGCATTCTATGTTTTGTGTTCTATGTTTTCTATCTCCATGTGTTTGGCCTGGTATGGTTCCCAATCAGAGACAGTTGCCAATCGTTGTCTCGGATTGAGAACCATACTTAGGTAGCCTGTTTTCCCGTTTTGAGTTCTGGGTGATTGTTTTATTTTGTGTGAGTACTTGACAGAACTGTTGCGTTTTGTTCTACTTTTGTTTTTGTTTCAGTGCTCCGATTATAATAAACAACATGGACACACACTTACCACGCTGTACAATAAGAAGAGGAGGAGAATCGTTACAAAGGTGTTATTAGGCAAACTGTGCCAGTAAATCCTCCAAACACCTGTTTCTAGGGCATTATCACTTTTCTACAACGGGTTACCAAAATATTCAAATATTGATTGCCATATTTTCATAAAAATATAGGGAATAGGGCATCACATGAGATGGCTTCCGTTTTATGGGCTCCGAACCAATTGTGCAATTTTGTGTATTTTTTCCCGTTGTTTGTAAATTATTTTCTACATAATGTTTCTGCCACTGTCTCTTATGACCGAAAAGAGCTTCTGGATATCAGAACAGTGGGCTTCCAAACTATTACGGACTACAAAGGGAGGCCCAGCCACGAGCTACCCAGTGACACGAGTCTACCAGAGAAGCTAAACGACTTCTATGCGAGCTTCGAGCCAAGCAACACTGAAGCATGTATGAGAGTACAAGCTGTTCTGGATGACTAGTGGATCTCGCTCGCCGTAGCTGATGTGAGTAAGACCTTTAAACACGTCAACATTGACAAGGACAAAGGGCCAGATGGATTACCAGGATGTGTCCTCCGAGCATGCGCTGATCATCTGGCAAGTGTCTTCACTGACATTTTCAACCTGTCCCTGGCTCGAATATCAACAGCATTTTTTTTGCTGCTTCTTGCTGTTTATTATCTGTGCATAGTCACTTTACCCATATCTACATGTACAGTACCAGTCAAAAGTTTGGACACACCTACTCATTCCAGGGTTTTTCTTCATTTTTACTTTTTTCTACAAAGTTAAACAGTAATGAAGACATCAGAACTGTGAAATAGCACACATGGAACCACGTAGTAACCAAAAAAGTGTTAAACATATCAAAATATATTTTATATTTGAGATTATTCAAAGTAGCCACCCTTTGCCTTGATGACAGCTTTGCATACCCTTGGCATTCTTTAAGCCAGCTTCACCTGGAATGCTTTTCCAACAGTCTTGAAGGAATTCCCACATATGCTGAGCACTTGTTGCCTGCTTTTCCTTCGCTCTGCTGTCCAACTCATCCCAAACCATCACAATTGGGTTGAGGTCAAGTGATTGTGGAGGCCAGGTCATCTGATGCAACACTCCATCACTCTCCTTCTTTCTCAAATAGCCCTTAAGTAGCCTGGAGGTGTGTTGGGTCATTGCCCTGTTGAAAAGAAAACATAGTCCCACTAAGCACAAACCAGATGGGATGGTGTATCGCTGCAGAATGCTGTGGTAACCATGCTGGTTAGTTGTGCCTTGAATTATAAATAAATCACTGACAATGTCACCAGCAAAGCACCCCCATTCCATAACACCACCTCTTCCGTGGTTCACGGTGGGAGCCCCATTTGCTGATATCATCTGTTCACCTACTCACCTACTTCACCTAAGAGCAATTAGAACCTAAAATCTCAAATTTGGACTCATCAGACCAAAGGATATATTTCCACCAGCCTAATGTCCATTGCCAGTGTTTCTTGGCCCAAGCAAGTCTCTTCTTTTTACTGGTGGCCTTTAGAAGGGGTTTCTTTGCAGCAATTTGACCATGAAGGCCTGATTCATACAGTCTCCTCTGAACAGTTGATGTTGAGATGTGTCTGTTACTTGAACTCTGTGAAGCATTTATTTGGGCAGAAATTTCTGAGGCTGGTAACTCCAATGAACTTATCCTCTGCAGCAGAGGTAACTCTGCGTTGTCCTTTCCTGTGGCAGTCCTCATGAGAGCCAGTTTCATCATAGAGCTTGATGGTTTATGCGACTGCACTTGAAGAAACTTTCAAAGTTCTTGAAATATTCCATATTGACTGACCTTCATGTCTTAAAGTCATGATGGACTGTAATTTATCTTTGCTTATTTGAGCTGTTCTTGCCATAATATGGACTTGGTCTATTACCAAATAGGGCTAGCTACTGTATACCACCCCTACCTTGTCACAACACAGCTGGTTGGCTCAAACGCATTAGGGAGGGAAAGAAATTCCACAAATTAACTTTTAACAAGAAATACCTCATGAAGCTGGTTGAGAGAATGCCAAGATTGTGCAAAGCTGTCATGAAGGCAAAGGGTGGCTACTTTGAAGTATTTAAAATCTAAAATATATTTTTATTTGTTTTTTAAAAATTGGTTACTACATGATTCCATATGTGTTATTTCATAGTTTAGATGTCTTCACTATTATTCTACAATGTAGAACATAGTAAAAAGAAAGAAAAACCCTTGAATGAGTAGGTGTGTCCAAACTTCTGACTGGTACTGTACATAATACCTCAATTACCTCGACTAACCTGTACCCCCGCACATTACCTCTGTACCGGTACCACCTGTATATGGCTTCGTTATTGTTCTTTTGTTGTTGCTCTTCTATTTTTTACTTTAGTATATTTAGTCAATATTTTTCTTAATTCCTATTTTTCTTAAAACTGCATTGTTGGTTAAGGGCTCTTGTAATTAAGCATTTCAAGGTAAGGTTGATTGGCACATGTGACAAATAACTTTGGATTTATCTGATTAAATCAATTATTATATGAATTTATTCATACTGTTTCATCCTTCCACAAGATAGAGTCCCGAAACAAATCTAGGGTTGATTGCCAAGCCGTCTGGTCGTTCATTCTAATGATTTGGTTGCCAGGGGCCCAGTCGTCCAGTCTTTTTATTCTGTATCTATGGATGTGACCCAGTCATTCGTTCTAAATGTTCCAATGTCATACTGGCTGGCAACTTTCTTATCCCTTGCTTGCTAGCTAGGTAACTATGGCTAACTTACAGTCACGTCAAAAAGTGCAGCCAGAATAACAGCATTGTAGCTACATTTGCATTTGTTTAAGCTATTCTCTAGTGATATTTATTTGGATACATCCATAACAATGTGCTAATGTAATGAGGCGCAATTTCACCTGGCATATAACATTTGCTCACTTGTCAGGACATTGTTGTTCAGAGGAGCTAGCCAACAACACAACTAACACAATCACTTCAAACTGAACCTGGAAAGACTACAAACTAGCTGCACTTTGTTTACCATTTTTGAATTGACATTTCTTTGTATATATCCATAAAAATGATGACTGCTGATTCATGATTTCGACTAGCTGAGAAATGCTGCATGTCTGTCCGTCTCGTCCAGACTCCCAACATTTGAATATTGAAACAATTTTGCAAATGTCGGATAGACAGACAGCAAGGTTTGAAAACTACACGTTGGTCTAAAAGAATGTGAGATAATGTCTAGATGCTTTTTATAGTGGAGATCAAGTTTATACGTTGCTTGCCTGAGCTGAAACAGTGGATTGCGCAGGTAGATGGAACAGAGTAAAAAGGCATTTTAACATCATAGATTTAGCCAGTAACTTGTAGAAAAGAGACCGGCTGGAATGTGTTTTTAACCTGTCAGCATTCAGGATTAGACCCACCCTTTGTATAAATCAGTGTTATTGACCTCACAATAAGCCATATTCGAGTAATTTACAGCAGCTATGGAGATGGACAGGAAAGGCTAATTTGAGAATGCCTAATTCATTTAAACAATCTTCATGTTAATTTGACTTTAGGCTACTAACAACAAAAGGGCTTTTTGTTTGTGGACTATTTAATCCTATTCTAGAAATAAGAGGTAGCCCTACCTGTTTGACAGACAAAATTATAGTCTACCATACAAAGATTTTGTCAGCCAATTCCTTCAGACACGATGCACTCCTTAAATAGCTCAGTGTCAATGAAGGCCTTGGTGTGTTAAGTCTCAAAACCAGGTCTCAAAATTGAGGGGGTGTTGTGGCTTTTGTTGAAGAAAATGACTGAAAGCATAGGTCTAACCCTTGTTAGTTTAAGATTTAGAAAAACAAAATTATGGACCTGATTATATAAAGCAATCTATTACAACCCTTTAGTCCGCAATGGTTTATGCTAGAAACAAGCTGTAAAATGACTTGACTCCGGTGCATATGGGATATCTTTGGTTTATCTCTATGACATTCAGAGGCTGCGCAACAAGCTTATATAGCCAGGGAGACAAAAAAATGGACTTTGCAGGGAAGTATAATGTGTAATTCTGTTGCTATCAATTGACGTTTGACATTTCAACAGGCTATTAAACAATATAATAACTATAAATCAGTAAAGAGCAAGCCAGGTAGTCTGAGAAATAATGAAAATGAATTATTTAGGCTATAATATTAATATTTCAAGGCTATAGCCTGTCATTTAAGAAACAAATTGTGACGTATTTGTGACACGCTACAGGCTGGATGGAGCGCTCAGCATTTCAACAGCAACAACAGCATTTCAACCACATGAATATCCATTTCGCATATAGGCTGTACAACATGAAATAAAATATTACTTAGAGGTAAGTAATAATGAAATGAACAATGCCGTATTAGACTATTGAGTGATTCTACAATGCCTTTGAATTCAATTTTAGTAAAACGAGTTTGGCCAGGCTTTGGTTTGAGGATCATATGGTGATCCACGCATGACTAGTTTGCTAATTTAGCCTAGTAGATGCCCTTAAATTCCCATGCCCTAATCACAGTCAACACAAATATACACAGAACAAAAATATAAATGCAACATGTAACAATTTCAAACACTTTACTGAGTTACAGTTCATGTAAGGAAATCAGTCAATAGAAATCAATTCATTAGGCCCTAATATATGGAATTCACATGACTGTGAATGCAGATATGCATCTATTGGTCACAGATAATTATTTCTACAGATAGGGGTGTGGATCACAAAAACGGTAAGTATCTGGTGTGACCACCATTTGCCTCATGCAGCACAACACATCTTCTTCACATAGAGTTTATCAGGCTGTTGATTGTGGCCTGTGGAATGTTTTCTCACTCCTCTTCAATGGGTGTGCAAAGTTGCTGGAATTTGGCGGGAACTGGAAAACGCTGCCGTACACATCAATCCAGAGCATCCCAAACGTGCTCAATAGGTGAAATGTCTGGTGAGTATGCAGGCCATGGAAGAACTGGGACATTTTCAGCTTCCAAGAAATGTGTACAGATCCTTGCTGAAACATGAGGTGATGGCGGCATATTAATGGCACAACAATGGGCCTCAGGATCTCGTCACAGTATCACTGTGCATTCAAATTGCCATTGATAAAATGCAATTGTCTTCATTGTCTGTAGTTTATGCCTGCCCATACCATAACCCCATCGCCACCATGGGGAACTCTGTTCACAATGTTGACATCAGCAAACCTCTTGCCCACGATGCCATACATGCTGTCTGCCAGCTGCACAGTACAGTTGAAACCGGGATTCATCCATGAAGATTACACTTCTCCAGGGTGCCAGAGGCCATCGAAGGTGAGCTCTTGCCTGCTGAAGTTGGTTACGACGCCGAACTGTGCTCAGGTCAAGACCGTGTTGAGGATGACGAGCACGCAGATTAGCTTCCCTGAGACGGTTTCTGATTGTTTGTGCAGAAATTCCTCAGTTGTGCAAACCTACAGTTTCATCAGCTGTCTGGGTGGCTGGTCTCAGATCACCCCGCAGGTGAAGAAGCCAGATGTGGAAGTCCTGGGCTGGCATGGTTACATGTGGTCTGTGGTTGTGAGGTCAATTGGACGTACTGTCAAATTCTCTAAAATGGTGGATTATGGTAGAGAAAAGAACATTCAAACATCTGCCAATGTTTGAATGTATTCCTGCAGTCAGCATGCCAATTGCACGCTTCCTCAAACTTGCGACATCTGTGGCATTGTGTTGCATGACAAAACTGCACATTTTAGAGTGGCCTTTTATTAACCCTAACCCTAACCCAAATTCATTGAGGATCAGGTACTTGATCACTGTTTCAAACTTAGAATATCCTCTTTTTTATCAATAGTCTGTATAGAAGACAAAACATCTCTGGTGCATGCACTCATTCGTTGTCATGCTCTATTGTGGTATTAAAAGAGATTCTACTTGTCTCCAGTCATGTAAAATGATATAGAATGGCATGATATGCGTTTATAAAAGGACATTTTTTTCTCAGACCGCAAATACGATAGATTTATGCAGTGCTTTTATTATAATGGATATCTTTTCACCCCTACCCTTATCCTCGGTCATCTGCAAATCCAAAACCTTCTGGTTACTTTGCCAAATAATGCTGACAAAATTAAGAACAGTTTCTGAAACTAAGGCTCTGGTCTGTCCTAGGAGTAAGGGTCAATGGCTCCCTGCAATCCACTTTATGTTGTAATTATTATTTTGGGTATAGGGGAGGGTCCATTTTTTTCAAGGCTTTTACTGAAGGAAGAGCCATCCATTTTCATTTCAGAGAGGTCCGATTTTCTCCAGGTATCCCTCATTATGAATAACGTACAGTCCCTTAGGCAATTGGATTCTTGTTGCTTAATGTTAATGCTAAACATATAGGCTACTTAACAATTAAGGCATTGCTGACATACTGAAATTATTTATCAATGCCAGTATGATCCAACTGGTCTTGATAGCGTTCAAACATTATCCAAGTGAAATTCTTACTAGTTCTTGTATTTGGAAAGATACATTGCAGTCTAATAGAATCTAGACTCATGACCGACATAGCAAATTATATTAAACTGAGAAATGATCTACTGATGCGAATCATTAAATCCATTTGCATATTCTTACTGAACCTGAACACACAAATTAAACCACATCAAAAATGAAGGGAAGAAAAAGGTGCTTGTGCATGGTTACAGGACATCTTCAATAATCACATTCCATATTATTAATTTCTTCACTTCTGCTCATTAACAAGTATAATGTTTTTACTGCTTGATGAATTTTAGGGGATGCGAGACAGATAGGAAGTCGACACATGTCGATTTCTAATATACAAGGGCATTAATATGATTCCATAAATTACAGTTGGCCATACATTACTAAAAGACTGACTTATTTTTTTGTAAATGTGAATATTTCTTCCCCCCCCCCAAACCAATCAAGTTGATCAAATGTGAATGTGATACAGGGATATTTAATTTCCATCTAATCAAAACTAATGTTATTGTTGAAAATTGAAAATGTAACAGTATACTTATGCAGATTTGAATCAGTTCCAATCATTCAACATTTGTAAATAATCAATATTATTGAGGAGTGGAAAAGGGTTATCAATATAAAAAAAAAATATATCAGTTACAACTAGGAAGCAATATACATACCGGTATACAGTACAAAATAGACCATGTTCCCAATGACCCTAGCCATTCCACTCTAATAATCACCCCATCAAATGTACTGCAGGAAGAATCACAAACATCTGCCATCTGAAATCTAATTTCAAGCTCAACTGTATTTTAGTGCCCCTCATATTTCTAGTGCCACTCATATTTTGCCCAACTTTCTTCAGGATATTTCTTAGGGGATCAACAAAAAATGCCCCAGCTTCCGTTGAGGAATGGGGCACTCGATCACACGAGTGGATTCTGTCTGCCTGTAAATTTCACACCTTTGTTTAGAGCATCAGTGGCTCTACACTGCAGTCCCTTTCTGCAGGTGGCAAATCCATTAGGATCTAGATGGTGTGCACACCATTTTCACATCCGTTGACTTTCCCAGGGGACTTTGCGATGAGATGGTCCTCTGAGTGCACTGGCTGACTCTGGCTTTTGCTCTTAATTTCATTGCCCTGGTAGGGAATCTTTCATTTATGTATTCATGTACAGCTGTAGTATGCTAACTGTCATAATTTTTATACATTTGATATTGAAGCATTTGTTGAAAAGCATGCAAGCAATGGAAGTGTCAAATGTTAATGATTTGTACACCTACCTTTGAAACAATGTCATGATTTGACATGATCCTTACATTAAAGGCTTGTATGTCTTTGTTTTATGGATTTGACATGATCCTTACATTCAAGTATTGTATTTCTTTGTTTATGGAAAAAATATATGTGCCTATCTTACCAGAACATCGCTCATTTTTTCCCCCCTCTTTTCTGTTCTATATATCAAATAAATGAGAAAAACAATGCAGTCTGTTCTCTTGTCTGGTGAGGGATTCCCTAGATAGCTACACATTATTTTCAATCCGTCATTTTTGGTTGATGGCTGGGATGTTTTCCTTGCATTAAATTTGTTCCTTAGGGTGCAACTCCAAGGGGATTCTGGGTTTCCAGCCCTTAACAACAGTGAAAACGTGCAGCTTTTCTGACGACTGAGATGGATTTAGGCAATAACCAGACAGCAATTTCACTTTTTATTTTTACTGTTAGGGATGGAGAGATGATTGACTATGTTATATTGTGACTTTTTGAGGTATAAGGTTATAATACATAAAGGTATTATAGTCAGAGAAATCACTATTTTCCATACAGGCCTGCACATCAGTTATATAGTCTAGAAATGACAATGGGTTAAAATTTCCCCAATATCCTAATGCGCTTTTTAAAGTAAACAGTAGGCACAGAGAAAAAAACATGATACAATCAATTGTTTCTGTCACACTTAATTATTTTGATCTGTTTAATTGGTCATATTGCTCAATTCCATTTCTCTCTATCTACAGTAAACACACTAATAACTTCCAGCAACTCCCAGGTTGTGTTCTATGAGTGAACTTAGACAATCAAGATGCAATGTTGCAGTGCAGCGCCCACGATGACAAACCAAGCAATGAAACAAGTTTGACACTGAGGTACAGTAGGCCTACACATATGAATAACAACATTTGAATAATAAGAAAGCTATATTAAGGTACCATAAACAAGAAAGTGAAAATTATAGAGAATATGTTGAGCTGATTGATTGATATGCCGATTAAGCCGAATAGACATTTTATGAATTTGGTGCAAAATATTCAGTATGCATTTAGTTATACCTTTCAATATATGATGAGCATGTATTTGTATACACAATGCATTAGACAAAGAGATTGGTAAACTATCTAACATAGTCAATACCCTTGCCAGTGGTGCATTGCTACGTCACACTTCCCTGTTCATGTCCCTGGTCTTTTGAATGGATTTAGGATTATAGAATCAAATTCATGAAAATGCGGTCATATAAGATTTTTTTTTTAAATGTGCTAACACTTTACATGAAGTTGCCGCTATTACTATGTAACTAACATAGTAGTTACACAGGTTTTACTGTGTAATTAGATGGTAATAGGGTTGTTGCGAAATCAGTTATTACACAATTGGAACAATGAATGTGTAATTGCTGATATTATTACACTTTCCCTTGTTCCCCTTGTAACTAATGTTTGTTATTACACATTTGAAAGTCACCTGTGAAATACCATGTTAATAACTCAAAACAAAATCTGACTTTGTTACATGTAAAACGCCTCTACTAATTAAATCCACATGTTATGGTGAATACCAAGGGGGTGAATACTTTCGCAAGCCACTGTATGTACTTGTAAAAGCTTTACAAGGTAGGCATCAGGTAGCCTAGCAGTTAACCTACTGTAGCAGTTAAGTGCTTTGGGGCCAGTGACCGAAAGGTTACTGGTTCGAGTCCCCGAGCAGTCTAGGTGAAAAATCTGTCGATGCTCTCTTGAGCAAGGCACCTAACCCTAATCGCTCCTTTCATTTGCTCTGTAAAATGTTACTAAATTATTAATTATGTTATACTAACCACAAACAATACAAATGTGGGCTCCAGTTTCTGCATTATTGTAAAGTCTATGTTCAATTGTTCTTGTAGGAAACACGCCCTACCCGCTTTTTGCTGGCGATGTTATTCAGTCTGTAGAAAATGAAAGCTAGAGGGCAAATGGTGTGTCTCCTTTTTATCAGAACCTTGGATCAAAGCCTGTTTAGCTCTCCCCATGTAGTGCTGTAGGCCTGTGTTAGAGGCACTGCACAGTGGTAGCAGTAGTAGTAGTAGTAGTAGTAGTAGTAGTAGTTCTGTGAAAATACACACAATGTGCTTTTTCAAGGTAACCAATGTTTGTTTTGGTATTTGGTATTTTTTAGGAAACCCCATTTGCCGCTGCAAAAGCAGACGCTACTCTTTCTGGGGTCCACATAAAACATGACATAATACATATCACAGAGCAAGGACTGAACTACATCAATTTAAAATGTCACACATAGCCTACATATCAGTACATACAATTTTTTAGGTATAAT
The DNA here is from genome assembly GCF_057628025.1 of Oncorhynchus mykiss. Taxonomy (NCBI): domain Eukaryota; kingdom Metazoa; phylum Chordata; class Actinopteri; order Salmoniformes; family Salmonidae; genus Oncorhynchus; species Oncorhynchus mykiss. Next base: position 15,455,818 of record NC_143044.1, on the reverse strand, counting down.
ACATAATACAGTGCAAATTACAATACAAGATATATAAAACTGCTGTCTCTTCACAGTCCCCTTCGTGCAGTAAGGTGCTCTTTCATGTGGTTTTAGTCTGGTTTTATTGCTAGCTTGAGTTACCTGGGGAGGCAGAGAGTTCCATGTAGTCATGGATCTATTTAATACTATGCATTTCCCAGCCTCTGTTCTGGACCAGGGGACTGTGACGAGACCTCTGGTTGATGTCTTGTGTTTAACGGTAAGTGTCCAAACTGTGTGCCAACTGCTTGAACAGACAGTTCGGTACTTCAACACGTCAATACCTTGTACAAAGACCAATAGTGACGCAATCAATCTCTCCTCCACTTTGAGCCAGGAGAGACTGACATACATGTTACTGACACTTGCCCTCTCTGTACATCTAAGTGCGATACGTGCTGCTTTGTTCTGGACCAACTGCAATTTACCTACAGTATCATCAAAAGTTTAGACAAACCTACCCATTCAAGGGTTTTGCTTTATTTGTACTATTTTCTACATTGTAGAATAATAGTGAAAACATCAAATCTATGAAATAACTCAAATGGAATCATGTAGTAACCAAAAAAGTGTTAAACAAATCAAAATATTTTTCAAAGTAGCCACCCTTTGCCTTGATGATGGCTTTGCACACTCTTGGCATTCTCTCAACCCGCTTCACGTGGAATGCTTTTCCAACAGTCTTCAAGGAGTTCTCACATATGCTGAGATCCCAAACTATCTCAATTGGGTTGAGGGGTGATTGTGGAGGCCAGGTGATCTGATGCAACACTCCATCACTCTCCTTCTTGGTCACAGCCTGGAAGTGTGTTGGGTCATTGTCCTGTTGAAAAACAAATGACAGTCCCACTAAGCGCAAACCAGATTGGTGTCACACCCTGATCTGTTTCACCTGTCATTGTGCTTGTCTCCACCCTCCTCCAGGTGTCGCCCATCTTTCCCATTATCCCCAGTGTATTTATACCAGTGTTCTCTGTTTGTCTGTTGGCAGCTTCTTTTGTTCGTCAAGTCTACCAGCTCTTTTCTTCTCGCTCCTGTTTGTTTCTACAGCAGTTCCTGTTTTCCAGTTTTCACGGTTTTGACCATTCTGCCTGCCCTGACCCTGAGACTGCCTGCTGTTCTGTACCTTTTGGACTCTGTTCTGAATTACTGACATCTGCCTGCCTTTGACCTGTCATTTTGCTTGCCCCCTGTTCTAGTAATAAACTTTTGTTACTTCGATGCTTTCTGCATCTGGGTCTTCCTTAAAACGTGATAGTAGGACTGTCCATGACTGATCCAGCAAACTCGGACCAGCTACACAACGCCATCTCCTCCCAAGGAGCCACCATTGGAAGGCACAAGGTGTTGCGTCATGGTCTTATGGGAGGCTTCCAGACTTTGGCTGAACGCCATGACCGAGCGTTGAACACATTGCTGGAGCAATTCCGCGGGTTGTCTGTTACGCAGCCTACTACAACGGTAACCTCTCAGCCCCTCAGTAAGCCGGCTGTTAGCAGCGCCGTCTCCCCGGCCCCCCCGGTTTCCCGGGAACCATGCTTACCTTCCGCGGAACGCTTCGATGAAGAGTCAGGCACCTGTCGAGCGTTTCTCGCTCAGTGTTCCCTTATCATCCAGATGAAGCCATCCTCCTTCCCTTAGAACCGCTCTAAGATAGTGTTCTTCATCATGCTGCCGGGAAGGCTCTTGCCTGGGCTACAGCAGTATGGGAACAACTGTCGACCGTATGCTTCAGTCTGGAGGAGTTTGTGGCAGAGGTAAAGAAAGTTTTTGATGCTCCATTGTCCGGGAGAGAGGCTGCCCGAAGGTTACTCCAGCTTTGGCAGACTATGCTGTGGACATCCACACGTTGGCAGCTGAGAGTGCCTGGAACTCAGAAGTGCTGTTCAACATGTTCCTGCACGCATCGGAGGAAGTAAAGGACGAGCTTGCAGCCCGGGAACTACTGACAGATCTCGACTCGCTCATCTCCTTGAGCATTTGGATCGATGGGCGTCTACGGGAACGAAGGAAGAAGATTCGATTTCACTCACCCGCTAAGGATTCCACCTCCGCATCCTGGGAATTCCCCGATGGCTCCGTTGTGGAGGGTACCCAAGTTCCCCCGAGAGAATCCGAAGTCTGCCATTTCACCTCTTGCCGAGCCAATGCAACTAGGCAGAGCTAGGCTGTCTTCAGCTGAACGGCTATAGTATCATGACGCCGGTGAAGATGGCGGATGTTTTACATGCTCCTAACCAACTGTATTTTTTTTTTTTTTTTTTGCTTTGTTTGTAACTTATTTTTTTACTTATTTTGTGCATGATGTTGCTGCTACCGTCTCTTATGACCAAAAATAACTTCTGGACATCAGAACAGCGATTACTCACCACGAATTGGCAGATGTTTTTTTCTCCTTTAACGAGCCCAACGAGCCCAATGTGAAGGAAATACTGCTTTCCCAGGAACAGGCCCAAATACCCGGTCACGTTCTGACCTTAATTTCCTTTGTTTTGTCTTTATTTAGTATGGTCAGGGCGTGAGTTGGAGTGGGCAGTCTATGTTTGTTTTTCTATCGAGATGGTCTCCCGCCTGTCTCCCGCCTGTCCATTCAGGACCCGTGGCGTGGGTCCCCAGTCCAAGGTCGGCGGCGAGGGTCACCCCTCTAAACGGCTACAGAGGCGGGCTAAGAGGCGCACTCTAACTATGGTGAAGTGGAGTCCACGTCCCGTGCCAGAGCCGCCACCGCGGACAGACGCCCACCCAGGCCCTCCCCTATAGGTTCAGGTTTTGCGGCCGGAGTCTGCACCTTTGGTGGGGTACTGTCACGTTCTGACCTTTATTTCCTTTGTTTTGTCTTTATTAAGTATGGTCAGGGCGTGAGTTCGGGTGGGCAGTCTATGTTTGTTTTTCTATGTTGGTTTTTGTGTTCAGCCTAGTATGGTTCTCAATCAGAGGCAGGTGTTGTTAGTTGTCTCTGATTGAGAATCATACTTAGGTAGCCTGGGTTTCACTGTTTGTCTGTGGGTGTTTGTTTCCGTTAGAGTGTTTGTCGCCACACGGTACTGTTTCCGTTTTCGTTTTCATCACATCGTTTATTGTTTTGTATTTCAGTGTTCAGTTAGTTTTTAATAAATCGTCATGAACACTGCTGCATCTTGGTCCGATCCTTACTCCTCTTCAGACGAAGAGGAAATCTGCCGTTACAACGAGAAGATGGAGAAAAAGAGGGCTGAGGTCGTATAAACCCCCACTGCCTTCCGTTCTAGTAGTTAACCTGCAAATATTGGAAAACAAAATCTACAACCTACGAGGAAGATTAAACTACCAACGGGACATAAAAAACTGTGATATCTTATGCTTCACAGAGATGTGGCTGAACGACAACATTATCAACATACAACTGGCTGATTAGACGCTGTATCGGCAGGATCGAACAGTGGCGTCTGGTAAGACAATGGGTGGTGGACTATGTATATTTGTAAACAACAGCTGGTGCACGATATCTAAGGAAGTCTTAAGGTTTTGCTCGCCAGAGGTAGAGTATCTCATGATAAGCTGTAGACCACAGTCTACCTAGAGAGTTTTCATCTGTAGAGACATATGCTGGCACTAAGACCAAACTCAATGAGCTGTATTCCGCCATAAGCAAACAGGAAAACGCTCATCCAGAGGCGGCGCTCCTAGGGACTTTAATGCAGGGAAACTTAAATCTGTTTTACCAAATTTCTATCAGCATGTACAATGTGCAAACAGAGGGAAAAATGCATACAAAGCTCTCCATAGCCCTCATTTTGGCAAATCTGAACATAATTCTATCCTCCTGATTCCTGCTTACAAGCAAAAATGGAAGAAGAAAGCACCAGTGATTCAGTCAATAAAAAGTTGTCAGATGCAAAGCTACAGGAATGTTTTGCTAGCACGGACTGGAATATGTTCCAGGATTCCTCCAATGTTATTGAGGAGTACACCACATCTGTCATTGGCTTCATCAATAAGTGCATCGATGACGTTGTTCCCACAGTGACTGTATGTACATACCCCAACCAGAAGCCATAGATTACAGGCAACATCCGCACTGAGATATAGGCTAGAGCTGCCACTTTCAAGGAGCGGGACTCTAACCCGGAAGCGTATAAGAAATCCTGCTATACCCTCCAACGAACCATCAAACAGGCAAAGGCCAATACAGGGCTAAGATTGAATCGTACTACACCGGCTCCGAAGCTCATCTTATGTGGCAGGGCTTGCAAACTATTACAGACTACAAAGGGAAGCACAGCCGCGAGCTGCCCAGTGACACAAGCCTACCAAACGAGTTAAATAATTTATATGCTCGCTTCAAGGCAAGCAACACTGAGGCATGAATGAGAGCATCAGCTGTTCTGGATGACTGTGTGATCACGCTCTCGGCAGGCGACGTCAGTAAGACCTTTATACAGGTCAACATTCACAAGGCCTCAGGGCTAGACGGAATACCAGGACGTTTGTTCCGAGCATGTGCTGACCTACTGGCAAGTGTCTTCACTGACATTTTCAACATCTCCCTGTCCGAGTCTGTAATACCAACATGTTTCAAGCAGACCACCATAGTCCCTGTGCCCAAGAACACTACGGTAACCTGCCTAAATGACTACTCACCCATAGCGCTCACGTCTGTAGCCATAAAGTGCTTTGAAAGGCTAATCATTATCATGTGACAAATATCCCAGAAACCCTAGACCCACTCCAATTTGCATACCGCACCAACAGATCAACAGATGATGCAATCTCTATTGCACTCCACACTGCCCTTTCCCACCTGGACAAAATGAACACCTACGTGAGAATGCTTTTCACTGACTACAGTTCAGCGTTCAAAAACATTGTGCCCTCAACACTGGAGCCCCTTGGGGGTGCATGCTCAGTCCCCTCATGTACTCCCTGTTCACACATGACTGCACAGCCAGGCATGACTCCAACACCATCATTAAGTTTGCAGACGACACAACAGTGTCGACAACGATCCCCGACAACAACGAGACAGCCTATAGGGAGGAGGTCAGAGACCTGGCCGGGTGGTGCCAGAATATCAACCTATCCCTCAACATAATCAAGACAAAGGATATGATTATGGACTACAGGAAAAGGAGGACCAAGCACACCCCCATTCTCATCAACGGGGCTGTAGTGGAGCAGGTTGAGAGCTTCAAGTTCCTTGGTGTCCATATCACCAACAAATTAACATGGTCCAAGCACACCAAGACAGTCGGGAAGAGGGCACGACAAAACCTATTCCCCCTCAGGAGACTGAAAAGATTTGACATGGTTCCTCAGATCCTCAAAATGTTTTACAGCTGCACCATCGAGAGCTTCCTGACTGGTTGCATCAGTGCCTGGCATGGCAACTGCTCGGCCTCCGACCGCAAGGCACTACAGAGAGTAGTGTGTATGGCCCAATACATCACTGGGGCCAAGCTTCCTGCCATCCAGAATCTCTATACCAGGCGGTGTCAAAGGAAGGCCCTAAAAGTGATAGACTGTTCTCTCTGCTACCACACGGCAAGCGATACCGGAGTGCCAAGTCTAGGTCCAAGAGGCTTCTACCTCCAAGCAATAAGACTCCTGAACATTTATTCAAATGGCTACCCAGACTATTTGCATTCTTTTACGCCGCGACTACTCTGTGTTGTTATTTATGCATAGTCACTTTAATAACTCTACCTACATGTACATATTACCTCGACTAACCGGTGCCCCCGCAAATTGACCCTGTACCAGTACCCCCTGTATACAGTCTCGCTATTGTTATTTTACTGCTGCTCTTTAATTACTAGTTCCTTTTATTTCTTATTCTTTTTCATATTTTTTTAAACTGTGTTGTAGGTTGAGGGCTTATAAGTAAGCATTTCACCTGTTGTATTCAGCGCATGTGACTAATAACATTTGATTTGATTTGACAGAATCAGACTTCACACTAAGAGTTGCCCTTATTGCGGGATTGCTGGTCATTTCGTCTCCACCTGTCCACTAAAAGACCAGGCTCACCGGTAGTAGCGAGTACTCTGTTGGGCCATACGGAGAACTATTCATATCCCCTTACTCGCATCCCTTTTCATTCCATTTTGCTGTGGGGGAACAAGTCGAAATCTCTCCGGCACTCATCGACTCTGTGGCCAATGAAAGCTTTATGGACGCTACCCTGGCATCTGAGCTGGGCATCCCCACTTAGCCCCTTTCCATTCCCATGAACATTAGAGCACTGGAAGGGCGCTCTATTGGCTGGGTCACCCATAATACCACCCCCATCAACCTACATGTGTCAAGAAACCACAGTGAGATGATCCGATTCCTGCTCATTAAGTCTCCTCAGGTTCCTGTGTTATTGGGATTCTCTTGGCTCCAGCGACACAATGCCCTTATTGACTGGTCTGCTGGTGCCATCATGGGCTGGAGCCCGTTCTGCCACTCTCATTGCCTGAAGTCAGCGCAGCCTTCCCCGGGATGTCTTCCTGGGGGCTCTGAAGTTGCCACCGGACCTTTCCGCCATTTCCACGGAATACCAGGACCTCTGGGAGGTGTTCAGTAAGGCCAGGGCCACTTCACTTCCACCTCACCGACCCTATGACTGCTGGATTGACCTTCTCCCAGGCATCACTCCGCCCCTGGGATGACTGTACTCTCTGTCAGGCTCGGAGATCAAGGCTATGGAGACCTACATTCTCAAGACCACCTCCAGGTATCGACAACAAAGGGACCACCACCGGACCGCGGCTTCCCGGTATCGTCTCGGGCAGAAGCTATGACTGTCCACCAGGGATCTGCCCCTCCAGGTGGAGTCCCACCAACTTTCCCCCCGGTTTATCGGCCCTTTACCTATCATTAGCCCCTCTGCTGTTCATCTTTGTGTTGCCCCATACCCTCCATATACATCCCCATTTTCATGTGTCTAGAATCAAACCCATGCCTCTCAGCCCTTTGTCTCCTGTTGCCAGTTAGTTTTGTTCGTCAAGCCTGCCAGCATTTCCCCTCGCTCGCTGTCTGCTTCCAAAGTAGTTCCTGTTTTCCAGTTTTCACAGTTTTGACCATTCTGCCTTCCCTGACCCTGAGACTGCCTGGGGTCTCTGATCTGGATTGCTGACCTCTGCCTGCCCTTGACCTGTCATTTTGCCTGACCCCTGTTCTAGTAATAAACTTTTGTTACTTCGACGCTGTCTAAATCTGGGTCTCCCCTGAAACATGATAATGGGATGACGTATCGTTGCAGAATGCTGTGGTTGCCTTGCTGGTTAAGTGTGCCTTGAAATTCTAAATAAATCACAGACAGTATCACCAGCAAAGCACCCTGACAAAATCACACCTCCTCCTCCATGCTTCACGGTAGGAACCACACATGCGGGTATCATCCTACTCTGCATCTCACAAAGACATTGCTGTTGGAACTGAAAATCTCTAATTTGGACTCATCAGACCAAAGGACAGATTTCCAACGGTCCATTGCTCGTGTTTCTTGGCCCAAGCAAGTCTCTTCTTTTAATTGTTGTCCTTTCTTAGTGGTTTATTTGCAGCACTTCGACCATGACGGTCTGATTCACATGGTCTCCTCTGAACAGTTGATGTTGAGATGTGTCTGTTACTTGAACTCTGTGAAGCATTTATTTGGGCTGCAATCTGAGGTGCAGTTAACTCTAATGAATTTATCCTCTGCAGCAGAGTTAACTTTGGGCTTTGGGTCTTCCTTTCCTGTGGCGGTCCTCATGAGAGCCAATTTCATCATAGCATTTGATGGTTTTTGTGACTGCACTTGAAACAACTTTCAAAGTTCTTGAAATGTAACCTTATTGACCTTCACGTCTTAAAGTAATCATGGACTGTCGTTTCTCTTTGTTTATTTGAGCTGTTCTTTACCAAATAGGGCTATCTTCTGTATACCACCCCTACCTTGTCACAACACAGCTGATTGGCTCAAACGCATTAAGAAGGAAAGCAATTCCACAAATTAATTTAGCAACCATTGACTCTCTATATTTTGACCATGACAGCTTGCAATCTAGGGTTACACCCAACAGTTTAGTCTCCTCATGTAACGCTCGTCTCCTTCCTCCTCTGAGGAGATGGAGAGATCGGACCAATGCGCAGCGTGGTAAGTGTCCATAACGATACTTTATTTACATGAACACTAAACTACAAAATAACAACGTGAAATACCGAAACAAACGAAACAGTCCCGTGTGGCACAAACACTGACACGGAAAATAATCACCCACAACTCAAAAGTGAAACCAGGCTACCTAAGTATGGTTCTCAATCAGGGACAACAATATACAGCTGCCTCTGATTGAGAACCACCAGAAATCCCAAATCATAGATAAAAGGAACATAGGCAACCTACCCAACTCACGCCCTGACCATACTAAACAAAGACATAACCAATGAACTAAGGTCAGAACGTGACACATAATAGATGTAAATGAGTTTTCACATTGAGCAAGAGATTTGTCTCCAAAATTTGGCTTTTCATTTTCAGATATTTAGCACCAGCCTATTGCTAGTAACCCACTCTAGAACTGACTGGAGCTCTATATTAAGGGTGTCAATCATTTATTTTACTGTTGCAGCTGACGTGTAAACTCTTGAGTTGTCAGCGTACATAGATACACAGGCTTTTTTCAAGGTCTGTGGAAGGTCATTAGTCAAAACAGAAAACAGTAATGGCCCTAGCCGGCTGTCCTGCAGTACACCACACTCAACTGAATTTGCATGAGAGAGGCTTTTCATAAACCCTCTGTGTTCTATTAGAAAGGTAACTCTCAATTCATAATTAGGCAGAGGGTGCAAATCCATAACACCTACATTTCGGCAATGGGTTGTCATCAATTACATCAAAAGCAGCATTGAAGTCTAACAAAACAGCTCCCACAATCGTTTTACTATCAATTTCTTTCAGCAAAGCATCAGGCACTTGTGTCAGTGCCGAGCATGTTGAGTGTCCTTCCCCAGATCTGTGCCTCGACACAATTCTGTTTTGGAGCTCTACGGACAATTCCTTCGACCTCATGGCTTGGTTTTTGCTCTCACATGCACTGTCAACTGTGGGTCCTTATATAGACATGTGTGTGCCTTCCTAGGATGCACCTAAGCTCAATTTCGAGTCTCATAGCAAATGGTCTAAATACTTAAGTATTTATATTTTTTAGGGTATTGTGTGTAGATTGATGAGGACTTTTTTCAATTTCATCCATTTTAGAATAAGGATGCAACTTAACAAAATGTGGGAAAAGGGAAGGGTTCTAAATACTTCCCGAATGCACTGTATATAGCAAAGCTGTCATCAAGGCAAAGGGTGGCTGCTTTGAAGTATCTATATTTTTTGATTTATGTAACACTTTTTTGGCTACTTAATTATTCTGTATGTGTTATTTCATAGTTTGATGTCTTCAGTATTATTCAAATATGTAGAAACTAGTAAAAATAAAGAAAAACCTTGAATGACTAGGTTTGTTCAAACTTTTGACTGGTACTGTATATATTTTTTTCCACACATATTTCACCCATTTTTGGGTAGGCTCAAAACTACCTTCATCATTCCATTCCTTTTTTAAAAAGTGGTACCGGTTACCTTCAGACAATTCCTGTGACACTTGTGGGGTCATAGGGCAAAACAGAGAACACCATTGCGTTTGTGAGTCTCCCCTTTCCATGGAGTTGAAATTATAGTTTGGACGCTACAGACGTTTTTGTGAGAAGACTGATTTTCGGGATGTCTTATGGTCTAGCAAACATTGCTCTAGCTCTGCCACTTCCAATTCAGATGTGTAAGTGTGACATAGGCCGATGTGGTGGATCTCCAGCTTAAACTGACACATTTTGATAGGGATTTTTTATTATGTTACTTAGATTGATGTGCCAGTTTGTCAATCAACTCTATGGGGTTAATAGCTGGATCTGATCAGTATAGCCCGACTTATCAACCTCTTGGCTGTAATAGGCATTCAGAACTGAGCCTGTGCCTGAGCTGCATCAAATTACTTAGAAAGCACATCTTGTTTTTTCTGCAGCTGAGCTAAGAGTCTTATAATCTCTTCCCTAAACTGCTTGATGATGATACATTTGGAAGAGACAAAAAAAATTAAGTTCACTTATCAGTTCCACCTTATTTTCCTCCTCTTGCGTAGACATCCTCTCACACCAAGCACATTTGAACCCAGACGTAGACACACATGCCACTGGTGTTTTAACTCTAGCACTGCTAGCGTTATCTTTCTCTATTACCATGATAGCTAACTGCTAACTATTGTGCTTTTTTTAGAAGAAATCCAGAACGCAAATTTGCAGTACCAGCCGAAAAAACGAACCGCATTTTGAAATCCTTAGCTATAAGAACTTCAACTTTGATAAAGAAAGTATTTCAGATAAATGTTTTCCATAAAAACAACAAACCTAGTGGAGGTCAGACTCACCAAAAGGTACAGTTTGAAGTTGGAAGTTTTTCACAATTCCTGACATTTAATCCAAGTAAAAAGTCCCTGTCTTAGGTCACTTAGGATCACCACTTCATTTTAAGAATGTGAAATGTCAGAATAATAGTAGAGAGAATGATTTATTTCAGCTTTTATTTCTTTCTTCACATTCCCAGTGGATCAGAAGTTTAAATACAGTCAATTAGTATTTGGGAGCATTGCCTTTAAATAGTTTAACTTGATTCAAACATTTTGGGTATCCTTCCACAAGCTTCCCAAAATAGGTTGGGTGAATTTCGGCCCATTCTTCCCGACAGAGCTGATGTAACTGAGTCAGGTTTGTAGGCCTCCTTGCTCGCATGCACTTTTTCAGTTCTGCCACAAATTTTCTATAGGATTGAGGACAGGGCTTTGTGGCCACTCCGATACCTTGACTTTGTTGTCCTTAAGCCATTTTGCCACAACTTTGGAAGTATGCTTGGGGTCAATGTCCATTTGGAAGACCATTTGCGACCAAGCGTTAACTTCCTAACTGATGTCTTTAGATGTTACTTCAATATATCCACATAGCCACATATTTTCCTACCTCATGATGCCATCTATTTTGGGAAGTGCACCAGTCCCTCCTGCAGCAAATCACACCCACAACATGATGCTGCCACCCCCGTGGTTCACGGTTGGGATGGTGTTCTTCAGCTTGCAAGCCCCCCCTTTTTCCTCCAAACATAATGATGGTCATTATGGCCAAATAATTATATTTGTTTCATCAGACCAGAGGACATTTCGTCAAAAAGTATGATCTTTGTCCCCATGTGCAGTTGCAAACTGTCGTCTGGGTTTCTTATGGCGGTTTTGGAGCAGTGGTTTCTTCCTTGCTGAGCGGCCTTTCAGGTTATGTTGATATAGGACTTGTTTTACTGTGGATATAGATACTTTTGTTCCTGTTTCCTCCAGCATCTTCACAATGTTTATACTTGCGTACTACTGTTTGTACAGATGAACGTGGTACCTTCAGGCATTTGGAAATTGCTCCCAAGCATGAAACAGACTTGTGGCGGTCTACAATTTGTTTCTGTGGTCTTGGCTGATTTATTTTGATTTTTCCATGATGTCAAGCAAAAAGGCACTGAGTTTGAAGGTAGGCCTTGAAATACATCCACATGTACACTTCCGTTTGACTCAAATAATGTAATCTTCTGACCCACTGGACTTGTGATACAGTGAATTATAAATTAAATAATCTGTCTGGAAAAATTACTTGTGTCATGCACAAAGTAGATGTCCTAACCGACTTGCCAAAACTATAGTTTGTTAACAATAAATTTATGGAATGGTTGAAAAATGAGTTTTAATGATTCCAATCTAAGTGTATTTAAACTTCCGACTTCAACTGTATGTCGGAAAGTAAGAAGGTATGTTTAGTTTTAAAGTCTAAATGTATGAAATATACTGTAAATACAATATTATGTATTATGTTACGCAGTTGCGCTGTAATATGCACAAAACATATTTTTACTCATGTTTACATTCTAGAGTAATACCTTCCAGTTGAAGTTTAACAATGAGGAGTCTGGCCTTTTGGCTCATGATACAGATCTAGATCCAGATCCTCTCAATGTCAATTACTTGTCAGTACTGTTGATGCACTTGGGCATCAGCTGTGAAAATCTCTGCAAAGTATTGATTTTTGACTTTCTGTGGCACTTCTTTACCAGGATTTGATTATTGATAAGCTTTAGTGTTCTTTCCCCAAGTGAAGAGGCTGATCTAAAAGCCTTGAGAGTACCCTACCCTGACTGCTCTCCAAACCTGGGGAAACCAGTATTGATCCACACAGTGTTGCAGCATCCCTCTGACAGTAAGGTTAATCTGGGGTCTGAAAGTTTTATTGCTGTTGACATGGGAGTGGTTCTAATGATCAATTCAAACCACATAGGATTTCCTTCTGTTGTACAGTCACACAAGGGCATGAAGCCCTGACAACCAACCTTGAACTAGTTCAATTACAGGGCTATGACAGCTAATAGGTAATTACTAATAACATACTTTTAATATTTGATCATGACAGCAATATGCAGGCAATATACAGGCCGAGTAAGAGCAAATTCATGCAAGCTTATGTTGGAAAATACAACAACTGTTATCAAGTGCCAGACCAATTGCCACTATTCCTGTTGTGAATCTACTTTGAATGAATTTATGTAAGCTTGTTTGTTTAATCTTTCTCCAGTCATTTAGTTTACAAAGAACTCCAGACCCCCTGGCAGTCGTCTGCAACAGAATAAACGCACCATCGACTTCCTCTTTTTAATGATCACAGGGTTATCAGATCTTAATGTTGACACCTTCTCCATTGAATATTCATCCTGCTGGTGTTTTTGCCCATTACTTTCTGATTGCTGCTTTGCTTTATACTATTAAAGAGCCAAAAATCATTTATAACCAAAGACTGAGCGTTCACGTTCAATGTGGATCCATTCAGGATCAAACCAGACACTTTTGATGTGGCTTTTTTTTACATGTTAAACGAAGGGACAATTTTGTAAATTCATGTTTTCATATATGGCAAATCAGTGATGCCTCAGTGGTTCTATGTTATCAAAGCATCAATCACTGTGCAGCATTCACAGTGTCTGTCCATGTCAACATGAGAATGCCGTCTCTGAATAGTCATCTCACTTGACTAAACGTTGTTATGACATGGACGTCAATCAATCAATCAATCAAATGTATTTATAAAGCCCTTCTTACATCAGCTGATATCTCAAAGTGCTGTACAGAAACCCATCCTAAAACCCCAAGAGAATGCAGGTGTATTCTCTTCATAACTAGTGGTGTGAAACATAAGGAGATGCTGGTTAACGAATTGTGCTGTCCCCAATATTGCCAAAAGATACTATTTTATTTACCAGCAGTGGTCAGAGTGGGATGTACATTGGGCGGCAAAGGTAACCTTCTGAAACAATGGCTGCTCACCCACGAGATGGTCAAAGAAGCATAATGGAGTGGTATAGTAAGACCAGGGTGGTATTATATTTAACAAAGCATGGCTGAAGTGTTATCCAGACAATGTTTTTAACCATTCTGAAACCACTGTACTTCCTGAAACAGTTCAGTTAAACTTGAAAGGGACTTTTACTAAATAATCTTAACTGGAGCTCCTGAGTGGTGCAGCGGTCTAAGGCACTACAACTCAGTGTTAGAGGCGTCACTACAGACCCTGGTTTGTGATTGGGATTCCCACAGGGTGGTTTGGCCGAGGTAGGCTGTCATTGTAAATAAGAATTTGTTCTTAACTGACTTGCCGAGTTAAATAAATAAACAGTGTGTGCTGTGTGCTATGTGATTGAGCACAAACTATTATTTCTGACTGTTTATCCTTCTTTGTGAAATACAACAGTAAGCAAGATGCGATGTCAACAATGAACCACAGCTGAGGAAATCTGTACATAGTTGTGAGACGTGCACATGGGACTGCTTCACAAGTGAAATGTGTGTCAGCTGTGCCTTATTGAAAAAATGCTGTCTATAACCCAAGGGGGAGCTTTCATGTTTTTGTTTTTCTATTTGCTTCTGTTCTGCTTTGTCCTACTGTCCAGTCTGTGTTCTAATTTAATTCCTGTAAGGAATAGAGAGTGTAGGATAAAGGGGTGGGGGTGTTGGGAGGGTAACTGTAAAGGGCTCCTTCTACCCCCCTAGTGGGCCCTCAGTTTTAGAAGGGGGGTAACAACTCACTCTACATTCCGGGGGTATGGGGAAATAGGTACTAACTATACTGCAGTGGCACAAGACAAGACAATGAAACACCAGTAGACACACCCATAAAAACAACTACGTCAATGCTAATACTACTGATCTTCTGTTGTTTTACTAATCATACTGTATAGTTAATGTGAATTGGTCCGAAATTAGAAGGCACTAAAATAACTTTTCCAGCGAACAGTATGAATTACAAATATATGTTCCCATGGGTGCCAGTTTGGGTTGCCAGCTATTGTTGGAATGGTATTTCTAAATAATTATTTCCCAAAAATATGTCTCTTGAATTGTTCTCCTTCCCATGTTAAATCACTCTTTGTACCTTTCATTGGTTGTTATATTTCCTGCCAAGTTAATGCTTTGTTCAACGTCCAGGAAAAAGGCTCTGAATTTTGTTTGTGAGTCATTTGTTTTTCTTCATTAAGATTTACCTGCAATGTCAATTTTCAACACTATCTTTAATTTTTTTGTAAATACATTTCAAGAAGTTTCAAAAGCCTCGTCTTCCCTAACCAGTCACTTCATTCTTTTAAATGTTGTAGTTAGGCATGCACATACTGTAGAAATAGTTTGTAATAGATGTGTTATTGCGTTCAGTTCCCCATCTCAAGTATGGCTAAAAGTTGAAGCGCCATTCAAAGAATAATATTAGTGCTCCTTTCTTATTGAAAATGATGCTTTCCAATAGAGGGCAGTGCAGAATGGGAATTAAGCATTAACATTCAGCTACAATTCTTCCTGGGACATTTCATCTGTCATTTAATTAAGCAATCATGTATTTCGTTTTTTTATTTTATCAATATCCAATTTGATCCCATTAAGAGAAATGATAATAATAATTTTCTGAGAGCAATGGCTATGAAGGCAGCCAGGTAAAGATTGCATGGATATTTTACTGTGATGATTAGATTGACAGTCATTTAACCCAAGCAATATTATATGATTTCTGCTGTTCTATTTTTGCAAACCAGTATTTCACTGACTCACACTGATTAATACATTTCTACTGAAAAGTAGTACATTTTGAAGCATATTTGAATACTGTTGGACTCACTTACAGCACTCTGCCATCATCAGAGCACAATTCCAGCCTCAATGTTGAAGCAGGCTGCCGACCGGCAGATGAAGAATGAGTTTCAGTGTGTGGTTTCATGATGCCTGTGGCGACTACAGGCTACAGTTGACCCATAACCAAGGCTGCTGTGACAGAGCAACAATGGGTCCTATTTAAAAGGAGCACACTCTGAAGTGCACTGTGAGCACCCTCTTTGATTGTGGCCAAGTCAAGTCTATGTAATGTCCTACACCACGCAACAGAAAGACGTAGAAGGTCAAAGTTGCATGCTCAAGGTGTTTAGTCAATGATACAGGACAAAAGAGTAGGCCTGGAGTAGCATACAGCATGTGTGAGCAGTTTGGCCATTGCGGTTCAGGGATCAGAGAGAAATAGAGTATTCACTTTGATAACTTATATTTGTGTAATGCATACACTAGTACCCTGTATCAGTATCACCCGGGCCATGTGATTCAATGGAATTATGGACACCATTAAATTACTACTATGTTATCATCCGCTCTGTTAATCTCTGGGAAACCTCACATTTTGCCGTAATATTTGCTTCTGTGTGTGTGTGTGTGTGTGGGAGGGGGGGGGGGGTAAAGTGGATGATATTGAGTCTGACTTCATAAATCACCCAGACACTGATAAACTCCCCACACACCCACACACCGCTAATGGGCAACCCTTAAGGAGTGTGAGTGTCTCGTGCTGCGTTTGATTCAACATTTATTAACCCCCTCACACACACACAAATACACTCAAGTTAGCTTCTGAAGGACCGAGGAAAGGGTCGGTGGCATTCACATCATTATTACAAGGCTGTGACCAAGTCAGGCTGAATTAATCATTGCTGATAGTGTTAAAATGTATTTTGGCTTCTATAACTATTTCCCACCATTTCCATCTCATAAGTTATATCCTGTCTCTAATGTAACTCCCTATTTCCCATCTAATATCCTGCCATCCCTCCTCATAAAAATAGTAATTGTCTGCCTCCACATCAAATATAGACATTCTGTGCTCCCACCTCACACAGTCAAGTTGGTCCCCCCACTTAAACATAGTTACTACCTATTGCACTTTATCACGTACCAGTGTAGTCACAACTCACATTGGCAATTTTTATACAATTCTCTGCTTAGAGTACCTATCATACAATATGTACATTAGTCCAGCAGCCTCATTTTACACTGTACTGTAGGCCGTTTGGATGTAAATTATGTGCCTTAAGGCAGGGATATTCAACTATTAAAAGCTTCTTAAAAGTAATTATGTCATTTTAAAAGCATCTAAAAACTGAGCATCTCAATAAATAAAACAAAGATAAGCCAAATCAGGTAATGACAAATTCTATTCTGAAGGAATTATGCTTTGAATTCATTTCCCTCAGTCATTAGGTGCGTTTTTTTTTTTGTCACACTCCCTTCTAACGAGTCCTTGTGAGCATCAGAGAGTCGTAGCTTTCAGGAATAGGTTAATCATATTCAAATAATGTTCAAACACTAGAGCCAAATTCATATGAAGAAAAAATAATAACTGATAAAGAAGAAACCACACTACTTGTCATTTTGGAAGTGAGCATCGGATTTTGGCTGTGATTTTTTTCAAAACCTTTTATTCATGGTCAGAATTGATCAAAGGGCCAGTCTAAATAAATAAACGGGCCGCCAGTTGAAGAGCCCTGCCTTGGAGTGCCCCAAAAATGTTAGTTCAACTTTAAACAAAACAGCACCCAGCAAGAGACGCTAATGCCTTGGCAATTCCAGACTATTGCACATGCAGATAAGCATTGTCAAACAGACAGATATTAGACTGAGCTGAGACTGCGCTACCCTATCAGGTTCCCTCCCTCTCTGTCTGGACGGCTCTCTGAGGCCCTGACACCTAGGCACCATGCAGCCAGACCAGCCTCCACAGCTGCGACAGTAGCTGCAGCATTCTAATACCAACACACACCGCCACAGCCCAGCACTATAAAAACTAACATCATTTCAAACATGGCATACTTTGATGCTATTGTAATGATCTTTGGGATCTTGAGAGAGGGGGGGGTTCGGATTTTGCTTTTGTCTAGTTTGAGAAAATAAACTCCCCAAAAAGAGCCGGCTGAGGAAGACAACGGCAAGGGGAAACTCTGCTTTAACTGAGAGCAAGGAAGAAACCTTGAGAGGAACCAGACCTCTAGAGGGAAGCCTGTATCTTCTCTGCCCTGTTGGCCAAAGGTTTAGATTTTATGACCGATGTAGTTATGCCATGCTGTGTAGGCATAACTGGACACAGCTAGGCAGGGGCAAGGCCATGCAGATGTGGAGTTTGGCAGTGGATACAGTGTATCATCTGCAATCTCACACTGTTAATGTTAATCTCCAATAGGTAACATATAGTCCAGAACACTCAGCCTTGTGTGTGTGTGTGTGTGTCCGTGTGAAATTGTGAACGTATGTGATGCTGCATGCATCGCGGTGAGTGATGTTCTGAGACTGAGTGTTTGTATTACTTCACATATTAACCTATGACTACAGCTTAGTTGTCAGAGAGCGGGAACCAGAGTGTCTCAGGCTGGAGAAAGTGCAGGTCTAGCCTTGTTCTGTTGATGAAGCGGCGGCACTTCAGAGGCTCCAGGACCCCCTGGCACCAGTCTCCCCAGTCCTCCAGACAGACTGGGAGCATCTGGGCTCCGTCAGCACCTCTGGCCCCCGCAGACTATGATCTATATGACGAGTCCAGGAAAGAGGAGTGGACTGGATCAGGGAGAGGGAAAATAAGAGCCTTGGTGCCAAGTACTGTCTGCAGCCTTGTGCAAAATACTCTTAACCTATTAGCAGTTCTGTATGACTACAGAAGACATACTGTAGATATTGGCCAATGTCTAGTATCTTGTTTGTCAGTAATTATATTAGTTTAATTCTATTCTAAATTGAAGTGGGGACATGTAAAACGTCTGTCTCAATGGCCCAGTAGTAGTCAACAACAGTATAACGTATAGTATTTATTTACACTGCATTGCGAAGTGTGTTACAGACAGGATTCAATGTTCATACAAATAATCCTATATGTGTCAAACCGATATGGACTCATCCTTAGTTAGTTATATGTGTTCGACTGGTGGAGCTGGAGCATCATCTTACAGGAAAGCTTTCACTGACTTGCCATGATGAATTCGTATTAATTGATTCCAAATACACCTAGCCCCAATCAAACATGACAAAATGTAACAGCTCACTACGTTTAAAATGTTTGAGATATTGTTTGTAAAATAGTATCAATGTGATTCATTTACGATGATTGATGATTTACAATTAAGTCCACTTGCCATCGCACTACAAAAGCCTGTGTGTTGCAATTGGATCTGACACAGACACGGTTCTGCGTGTGAGGTAATTCGTTGACGAGGGGCCAAATTCATTTATGGAACAGTGGTATTGGCAGGCATGGACACTGCAAAAGCAA
This sequence comes from Oncorhynchus mykiss, assembly GCF_057628025.1. Classification (NCBI taxonomy): domain Eukaryota; kingdom Metazoa; phylum Chordata; class Actinopteri; order Salmoniformes; family Salmonidae; genus Oncorhynchus; species Oncorhynchus mykiss. Next base: position 15,437,110 of record NC_143044.1, on the reverse strand, counting down.
CGATAATCACAGAGGTTTGGTGCGGTGTGACAAGGACTCTTCAGGGAAAAGCCCTTACAAGCTGGCTTTGGTTGGCCATCGCTCCATTAGGTAGAGGCTAGAGGGAGACGTCTTCCTTAGGTCACTTCTTAGGGAGTTTATAGATTATAGTATTTTATATAGGATGTAGACAATTTATGGCACATGTTCTTTAGAGGATGTACATTTAAAAAAATATATATAGTGCTCTTTTCTTTGGTATTGGGGGAAAATTACGTGCTGAGTGCTGAGAAACGTTTTCAGGCTGAAAAGAATAATACATTTCTGTAGGGTACAAGATGAGGTAAGGGCCAAGGCACATCCTCTTTGGAGAGTTCAGGGATATGGGGTGAGAGTAGCTTAACGTTTGTGAAACTTCATGTTGTTTGACAGAGGACCCTGTCTCAAGCTGCTAGCTCTCTCTTCAGGTTTCTTTAAAACACATTGTTAATGAACCTCATTGACAATCAAACTGCCGCTGTCACCCCCCGAGGATGCAAAGCTCTCAGACCATGCCTGTTTGTCACAGTGTCCCCCACTCAGTGTCGACTGTAAGACCATGGCTGGCAGACAGTTAGTGGTTTGCACAGCGGTGCTGACTCAAATGGCATGCTTCCTGTTGCTTTGCAGCTGCCACCTCTGCTACTTCCATTACTTTCTATAGCATGCAGATGTTCTATCAACATTCCCCGCCAAGGGGACTGCAATAACTGTGAGATTCATGCCATGTTTCACAGGCATGTCAAGTGGCACAATTAAAGGGAGAAATACAGTACCAGGTTTTCCGCAGGGGCTTAAATTTGTGTCAATATATATATATATATATATATATATATATATATATATACACACTGCCGTTCAAAAGTTTGGGGTCACTTAGAAATGTCCTTGTTTTTGAAGGAAAAACACATTTTTGTCCATTAAGGTAGCATAAAATTGATCAGAAATACAGTGTAGACACTGTTAATGTTGTAAATGAATATTGTAGCTGGAAACAACAGATTTTTTATGGAATATCTTCATAGGCGTACAGATGCCCATTATCAGAAACCATCACTCCTGTGTTCCAATGGCACATTGTGTTAGCTAATCCAAGTTGATCATTTTAAAAGGCTAATTGATCATTAGAAAACCATTTGCAATTATGTTAGCACAGCTGAAAACTGTTGTCCTGATTGAAGAAGCAATAATACTGGCCTTCTTCAAACTAGTTGAGTATCTGGAGCATCAGTATTTGAAGGTTCGATTACAGGCTCAAAATGTCCAGAAACTAAAAACTTTCTTCTGAAGCTCGTCAGTCTATTCTTGAAGGCCCGCATCCCAGTCGCCTCTTCACTGTTGACATTGAGACTGGTGTTTTGCGGGTACTATTTAATGAAGCTGCCATTTGAGGACTTGTGAGGCGTCTGTTTCTCAAACTAGACACTCTAATATACTTGTCCTCTTGCTCAGTTGTGCACCGGGGCCTTCCACTCCTCTTTCTATTCTAGTTAGAGCCAGTTTGCTCTGTTCTGTGAAGGGAGTAGTACTACACAGCGTAGTACGAGATATTCAGTTTCTTGGCAATTTCTCACATGGAATATCCTTCATTTCTCAGAACAAGAATAGACAGACGAGCTTCAGAAGAAAGTTTTTTGTTTCTGGCCATTTTGAGCCTGTAATCGAATCCACAAATATTCTCCAGATACTCAACTATGTGCCATTGGAACACAGGAGTGATGGTTGCTGATAATGGGCATCTGTACACCTATGTAGATACTCCATAAAAATTCAGCAGTTTCCAGCTACAACAGTCATTATATATATATATATACAGTATATTATCTTTTTTTCTAGGGGGGCTGTTTCATAAGGGTTAAAGAATCCACATGATTTTAACAGACATTTTCCTGAGTTGAGCTGTTCTGTGAGTCTTTGTGTGGCGGACCTGTTGCGACCCTCAACGGATATGGAAATGGGGGTAAGGTTTTATGGGCCAAACGGATTGGACACAGTCAAGCTCAAGGGACATGAATATTGGATGTTATTTCTGCTCTCTTTTTTCATGTAATCCATTGCCAATACATTATTAATAGATGATATCATATCCAGAACTAGTGGATAAAGCACTACTGAGAGGAACTATGAAAGATGCACTATGTGTCAGAGTGTGGCATAAAAATGTAGTTGTAGTGACATTACTTAATCGCTGTAGTCTAACACTTTCTGACCAGGGGTTTCTGTAGCTCCTGGTGGAGTGTGCCTATTGGAAGACAAATATAGTAATAACTCTGCCAGAGTAAATCCTGCATCCGTGGATATGAAATGCATTCAATCATTCATATAGTATTAAATGATACCCAAGTACAAGTTGAATGTTTTTTTTGCGTTAGCATACTTTTCTCATTCTTCTATTCCACAGTAAAATAAGTAGAGCTCTTAACACAGACCTAACTTCATCTACACTGAACTAAAATGTAAATGCAACATGTAAAATGTTGGCCTCATGTTTCATGAGCTGCAATAAAAAAAAATCACAGAATTGTTCTACAAAACTGTGGAGCATATATTTTTTGTGTCCTTGTAAGTGAGCATTTCTCCTTTGCAAAAATAATCCATCTACCTGACAGGCATGGTATATCAAGAAGCTGATTGAACAGCATGATAATTTCACAAGTGCACCTTGTGCTGGGGACAATAAAAGGCCACTTTAAAATGTGCAGTTTTGTCAAACAACACAATGCCACAAATGTCTCAAGTTTTGAGGGAGCGTGCAATTGGCACGCTGACTGCAGGAATTTCCACCAGAGCTTTTGCCAGAGAATTGAATGTTCATTTCTCTACCATAAGCCACCTCCAAAGTAGTTTTTGAGAATTTGGCAGTATGTCCATCTGGCCTCACAACCGCAGACCACGTGTAAACACAGCAGCCCAGGACCTCCACATCTGGCTCCTTCACTTGTGGAATCTTCTGAGGGAGGTGGGGGGTGCTGAGGAGTATTTCAGTCTTTAATAAAGCCCTTTTGTGGGGGAAAATTTAGGCTGTTAGGCTGGGCCTGGCTCCTCAGTTGCCAAGCCGGTGGGCCTATGCCCTCCCAGGCCCACCCATGACTGCACCCCTGCCCAGTCAAGTAAAATCCATAGATTAGGGACTCATTTATTTCAATTGACTGATTTCCTTATATGAACTCAGTAAAATCTTTGAAATTGTTGCATGTTGCATTTATATTTTTGTTCAGTATATATTTCCTAGCAGACTGTGGATGCAGATAGATGGACTAGTGGTCAGTCTAACCAGAGAGAAGCAGAAGAAACAATTGTCCACCTTTTAAATCCATGGTCTGCACTATCTTGATATTGTACACAAGGCAACAAAGCCATTACATCAGCACCCCTGAAAATGAACACATAAACACCTGAATAAGTCTTACATAGGGAGTGGATTCGTAAGGTAATATTATCTTTTAAGGTCAATTTGAATTGTTTTTCCTCATGGGAAACTTTGTATTGATAAAGACCAAACAAAACCCCTTTTCTGAATGCTTGTCCTCCATGGCCTCAATGAGGGTTTCATTCCTTTATGTCATCCAGCCCAATTCCCAGCATGCACAGCCATTGTGACTCTTTCAACTGGAGCTCTCCATTGACTGGCTCATTGTGCAGCCAGGCTTTTGTGTGGCGCTATCACCAGAGCACCATCTTTCACCTGAACACCGTAGGAACATCACAGTGATACGGCCAGGTATAGCATCTGAGGCACCCACGTCCGAGAGGAATAAAGCAATGGTAGAGAGAAAATATATCGAAAAACAGGAGCTATTTCAGTAATAGCAAATAGAATTGTCAGTCTGTAAACATTGACTAGAGATAGAGATATTCAACATTACCTTCTTATGCGTGTGATAAAGTGGCAGTATTTTTAAAACATAACAATATGCAAGCAGATGTTTGAGGCTAGGGCCCCTTGGCAACAAAAGGCTAGTTAAGATCGATATTGCTTTCAATATTTCTCTCCTTTGACAGATGACCACTACTGAGGAAAGTCTTGATAAGAGCAGCAACATATGGATGTGTTGAGCCTTGGCCTCCTTTGATTGCATGACCTCTTGACCCCAGCCTGTGTTGGAGAGCGTGGCGGCCACATGGTCCGGGTGTCTATCAGGCTCTGGTTATGGGGCGTTATTGACACAGGATTTATAAATATTTAATGCACACATTAAGATCATGGTGGAGGGCAGCCATTAGAGTTCTGCAATAAACAGGCTCTAACCACGATTGAGTGCTTTAGCTATAGGGTGGCTTTTGGTACAGGGAGAGCATGGTGTGATTTCCTAGCACTCATATATTCCTGCCTGGCATTACTTGGCATGATCCAAAAGACTTGCCTACTTTGTTTGTTATCCTGCTATTAAAGGTCTCAGATGCACATTAAATCATTGTTCACTGATAGACAATGCATAACACTTGATTTATGCTCAGACTATAAATTATTAGAAGTGTTTACACGGAGTACATGGATTCAGGTTTTCCTTTCACAAGGTTTTGAATTTTGGGGGAAAAAAACACTGAGCAAGAAAATAGATCTAAAACTGTGTTGATCTAAAGCAAGCAGGCATGCGACTATTGTTTTCAGACACTACATATTATTGAGGGAATGTTTTGATGCACACAGCGATCGTAGTTGAAAATGTAATCGTTCTCTGGTGTATCTGACCTCACACTATCAGCATCACCTGCATTATCTTATGTGCCATGAGATCTATGCATGTCGCTGGCATAATAAGCTGTGATTTGCTGATTCCTGCTCATCTTGCATTCACTTAATTGTGCATTATAGGGAGGGATGGCCATGGGCACTGATGCCTTGATGAGAAATTGACATTTTGTGACCTGGTCTCCAGGACCACTCAGAAAGCCAGATAAGATGTTTAGTTGTTTTAAAGGAGAGGTGCTATTCTTCCCCGTCGCTTCTCTATCTCTCGGTTTGACCCACTTGATGAGTATAGATTTCACAGGGCCCCCTTTCAGTGCTCAAACTATGAGTTTCAAAACAATACCAACCCCTTATAGACAGCGGATAACCTTGCTCTTTCAATGCATTGATTCTTTATTAACTAGGCGGCCTAATGCAATGAAATGAGGGATTTGAATGGGGCCCCTTTAGGTTGCTTTGAATAAAAAGCTCTCACATGAAAGGCTACAATGCATTTAACAGGTCATTTTAAAGCACGGCTGTAGTGAGAGATGCAGATATAAAGATCAATATTAATGTGCTTCAAAGTCAGATTGCTGGGCCAATATCACAGAACAGAACTGCACAGAGATTTGTTTTGACTATTTATGAGAACGTGGAATTAGTTTAAAAATAAATACTTATTAAAATGTTGCAACCTGTTTCTGAATCTAAAAGGCTCGAAACCCCCATGGAGAGTATGGCAGCCCTGGCTCTTACAGGGGCAATCATGAACAAAAGTGTTCTGTGTAATTTATCAATAACAATTGAAGAAATCCACAGGCATCAGCAAGTTTTTGTAGTTTTTTACTCCAAATTTTTTATAAAACATCACTTATTAATTTCTGTTTTCATTCCAAATTTGTATATTTTGAATTTTTGTTCCCTGTAAACACATTTAAGCTATGTGGCAGAGTCATAAGTTCTGAGTAAAAATGACTTGTATACATTCTACAAAACAGAAAGAAAATACAACCACAAATGGAGTTCCTTCCTCCAAGGTTGTCCCTCATGCACATTGTTTCTATTGTATCTTAACAACTATCATATGGGTCACAAACTATTTATTTGACAATACAACCAACAAAGTTTTCTCTGTGTAGATAATTTAAAATCAATATAAAAATAAACAATGAAGTTTGACTTCCCTTTAAAAAAAATGGACAGAGAGTCTTGACAGAGTAACAAAACTCTGAAGATATGTGAAATATATGGACTTCGCATTTGATCAAATACAAAAAAAACATGAATGCAACAGTTCTTGGCTGAAATTCTCTGTGCTGCATCACTATTAAGGGCATGACGATGAATACATACGTAATGAAAAGCAATATACAAAATTTCAGAGATAAATACAATATTTATAGTTGATATGTTACAAAATGTCCCTCAAGTGAGCGCAAGTGTGTATTGGAATGGAAATATGACAATGAACTACTTTCGACTTTAGATGGAGTTAAATTTTGCTTGAAATGTTGTTGTTGATCTAAAAGAACATGGGGGAAAAAAGACAGATGTATAAATATTTAGCACAATTTTGGCAATATCACAATAGTCTACAAGTTTATAACCACATATAAAACACATAACGGGATTTGGAGCTAGAAGGAAGAGGATGGCGCTTGTCAACAAGAAACAGACTTCACAGTAGCCTAAGAATGCATTAATATACAGTGCTAGCAAAAAAGTGTTAAAGAAAAACATGGCAAAACACACTTGCTTAAAAGGAAGCTCTAAACATGGAACAGAGCTAGGTGTTCTACGTACGCCAGAGTACTTGTAGAATCCAAGATCATTTTCACTTTCGAAGATAAACTTCTAGCTACAATAAATTACACATTTCATTTAAGATGTATAATTGAAACATGATACAATCTTACCCAGCCCCACCCATTTACTTGCATTTGATGTATTTTATGATTGATTTCTACATTATATATCTCATATATTTTTCCAGTTGAAAATCTTAAACCTTCTTGGCCCCACTGTATTTTCACACACATAAAAATACAAAAGGACACATTATAAAGACACACACATGTGAATCTATTGAAAGAGAGTTAAAACAACAAAAAAAAACATTTCTGAGGCAAACAAGTTCATAGGTAAATGTACATCAGTGTTTACATTAAAACCAAATGGTGAGTCCACAGAGATCCTTTTCATATGGTTCGCTGGACATAGCCATAGCCAAAGTTCCACCAGATAGGCATACAAAATAAACACCCCATCGTCTTTTGTCTTCTTCGAGGTTGATCAAATGGAAAAATATAAGCAAAAAAAAAAGCTCAAATCATTCACTTCTTAATGAAATGCTTTGTCCACATTGTCCAAATCTTAACTCTTGAAATAGTCTTTTCAAAGAAAATCATGTTTTTATCTTCATTAAAAACAGAATAAGCTGTTGACTATATCCCCAGTATTATAGACTACACCAGTGTCTTTGCTGTGTGATAAAGGGGTGTCCTGTAGAGTGGTGAGTAGACTGGTGCTTGAGACGATGAAAGTGCATTTACATTGGAGGTACGACCAGACCGGACATAGCTGGAAAAAAAATAGCGAAGTAGAAATTGCATTAAGCACATTAATCTTAGCTAACGTATTCAATTGGATAAGCAAAACATTCAGCTATTTACATCAAAGAGCTTTAAAAAGATGTGATGTTACAATATTGTGAGACTGTGTGTATGAGTGTGTGCATGGGTGCCTGTGTGATGCGTTTGTGTGTATGTGTGGTGTGTCTGTGCATGTGTGAGTGCACACATCTCTAACAGGACAGTTTCAAAAGCCTCCCTCTTGCTCTGACATTTCAGGCCCCAGCAGGCCAGCGGGGCTACGTGTGATATTCCTCCTGGTGTTGAGGTAATGGCAAACAGTGAACCAGACTCCCAGGAGAGACGGCCCTGCCGACCGTGGAACAACAACATGGCCACTACCCAGAATGCTGTGCTACAACCCCCCCTCCCTCATCACTCAAAGACTCTCCTAAGACTGACTCCCCTCACACTCAAACTATCCTCCATACTGAGGATGGAGCCACTACATTACACTTCTATTTCCACATGCACTACACTAGTCCCATTTCAAAATCATTATCCATGAGATTAGACAGAGATCAAAGGTAGTTTCGATTATTTTACCCAGACAATCTGCTAGGATATCATTAGCAACTCTACCTTATACAGAGACTTGATATACTCAGTATTTCACACATTCTGAACAATTATGTGGCTAGTGAAGTGCCAGGATGAAAAATCATTGCACTGCTCTCAGTGTATTTGTAGTGTCATGGTTGGAATGCTTTTAAGTTTGCCAGCACAGATGATGGCAAGGCATTGCTCATTAATTTCTGCACAACATGTATTAATAAGTATGATCGTGTAGCAAGATGAACTTTAATTTCCCACTTCATTAAGCTCAATGTTATTAATCTTGGGGCACAGGCTACAGCTAAGCTTGTTTTCAAAGCAATCATGTTGGTCATGACACACGCACAAAACCTAATAAACATAATTACTAAAACAATTCTGGGAAGGCGGTTTTCTTAGGCCTCAGACTATGTAATTTGCTGTACTGGATGGGTTGTGTGTGGTGTGTTTGCATGCCTGCTTGCGTGGATGCATTTCTTCATGTGCGTGTGAGTGTTTGCTTGTGTGAGTGTGTGTGTGTACAGTACATGTGTGCGCCCTCATGCTTGCTTGTGTGTTTGAATGTAAACTCAAAGGTGTAAATAATAAATTGTAGCCTGTTAAAATGCATATTTGTAATGATTAGTCCCTCACCAAACCGGACAGAGGCATGAGCCGCGGTATCTGCCCAGTAGTCCGAAGGGAAGGGATGAGGGGGTGAGGGGGGCTCACCTTGCAGTCCGTTGCCATTTGCGCTGGTGCAGGAAGGGGGTGGGGAGGCCTGGGGTCGGACCACAGGGGCGAAGGCGCTCTTTTGTTTAACTGCAGACAAGATATGGGAGGGGGTGGGGGGGTGGGGGGTAAGAACATGCTATCGGACTAAACTGGGCTGTATTCAGTGAGGTGAAACGCTCAGAACATTGCCGATGGAAATGTAAAGAATAGAGCTAACATGATTTCGATTCTCTACCTGACAGACAAGTATATCTGCCCTACACAATACATTTCTATCTGAACCTTGTGTAACTTTGCTCCCTCCTGAATGGCAGCTCTACTCACTTCCATATGGAGAGTTGGCAGAGGATCCATTGAGGAACCCAGGGGAGCTGGGCACTCCCAGGTTGGACATGCCAGAGTTCCCGTAGCCATTCATACTGTTACTGACGGTGTTGTAGCTGGACTGCTGTGGAGTGCTGCTGGTGATGTACCCTCGTGGAGACGCACTGCTGGTGTTCCGGCTGTAGCCTACCGAATAGGAATAAGAGGAGGACAGGGTGATTATGGGTCTATAGGATTCATTCATTCATTCATTGACAGTGAATGACTCTTGACCCCTAAGCATTATTTCCACCTACCCTGGTCGTTTCCCTGTGACTCGGACACGTTGACGGCTAGCTGGCTGCTGAATGAGTTGACTCCCATCATGCCGTGGGAGGCTGTGTTGGCGAGGGAAGGGATCTGGTTGTGGTTACGGGGAACGCTGTACAGGGCCTCCGCTATGTCCGCTGCCCTCTTCAGAATGATCTCCTGTGAACACAGAGGTAGAAGTTCAAGTTACTGAGCTACTCTTTCGTCCTCAGTCATCCATTATGATGGCTTTGTTTGATATGTTCTGTAAGATGTGTGTGTGTGTGTGTGTGTGTGTGTGTGTGTGTGTGTGTGTGTGTGTGTGTGTGTGTGTGTGTGTGTGTGTGTGTGTGTGTGTGTGTGTGTGTCTGTGTGTGTGTGTGTGTGTGTGTGTGTGTGTGTGTGTGTGTGTGTGTGTGTGTGTGTGTGTCGGTCTGCATACCTGGTTATTGTGGGGCATTCCATACAGTGCTTCAACAAGGTCAGCTGCTCTCTTCAGCAATACCTCCTGATAAAAAAAAGAGGAAAGACATACATTATTGAAATGCTGATGACAGGTCAAAGATGAATATGACACTTCATGACACGGTTCAACGAGCACCATGACATGTAATGTAACAACATGAGGTCTATATTAGGTGGGCAAGTAAACGTGGCCCTGTATTGAGAGGCACCAACATTGATTGCATTAGGCCACCAATTCCTCTCTCCTCAGAACCACTGGGAACAAGAATAATGTCCCATCTCTTAATTAAACCACCCTAGGCCTTAAAAACAACACCTCACCCTCTAATTCTGGGCTCACGTTTGCACAAGAGTTCAGCACTGGAGTCTCCTTTCTTCAGAACAATTAAGTGAATTAGCTTGGGTTAATCTAGTTCTGCCGTAATGACATTAAGGAATTTTTCAATTAACCTCTTTGACTGGCTGTTGTAAAGGACTTCACAAATGACTTCCCATTCAGCGAGAGCTGGGTGCTTGTGCCTCTGGGACATGGATGCATGGGATGTAGTCTTATCCATGTTTGCATGCTTGCCCCTGCTTCACAGTAAGGATTAGCCATGTTGCTTTGGCTCTTAACACTGAGAATGAGTTGGCCTTGGATCCTGTTCCCTGCTCTACTTCAGAATAGGTTGGCTTGTTAGTGTGCTTTTATCTGCTCTTTGAATTGAGCACTTAATGAAATCCTTCATGGAGCACCACAGTGCTTTGTTTAGTGTGATGCTCCAAGCAATATGTTTGGAAAACCACCTACTCTATTTAGAAGCCTTTATTCTCACAAGAAAAAAGCTTGAGATATTGATGTGGGGTTTTATTTAAATGTGTGTTTACTGGCACCTGCTGTATTGCAGCAATTTGTTGACTTTCCGTCAGAACCCAGGTTAAAAGTGATGGAAATCTGTCACTAGAAACATCTCAGATTGAGCTTGTTTTCTTCCCACATTGCGTGTTTTCCTTCGCGGGCCTCAGTAATTTGTGTGAAGTGTTCCATCACTTGGCAATAGCAATCCGGGATTAAGACGGCAGCTGCCGTAAATGAATGTAAACACAGCCATCGCGCCTTCAAACAGCGGCCTCCAAGACTTGGCCTGTGTTTCCAAGGCAGCGTGTATGGAGCGTGTATGGAGCGTGTATGGAGTGTGTGTGAGCCTCCTTTCATCCTGAGGAGCCATATCTTCCTGAAGTCCTTGATTTATCAAGATGAATCGCTGTAGAAGCCACTTCTAGCATGTGCCATGCTCTTATAGAAACATATAGCATAATCCACCAAGTTAACGCATGGGTGCCTCTCTTTAAAATGGGCATTTACCTCTGAAATTGGTGTGTATGCTCAACGGTGCATGCATCTAGTTTGCATAGAAATAAAGAATTATGGTTGTCGTGAGGCAGGTACACTAAATGAGAGGACCAGCTGTCTTTATGTGTTCTCATCAGGCCGAACAGATTCCTCTCTCGCTCACTGAGTGAGACAAAGTGTGTTTTCTTTTCTTCTTCCTGCAGTTAATAATTACCAATAATCTATTCTATCATATTTCAAGATCTTCTACATGCCTCTCAATTTCAAACAACAATTCAAGCAATTAAGACTGTCATGTTCGCAAGCGGCATGTTTCATTCTCTGAAAACCTCCTCTCCATCCTTGCCCATATGGTACTTTGCAGCAGCGACATAAGGACAGCTTGGAAAAAAGAGAGAGAAAACGATATTGCCTCTCATCCTTAATCTGTCGTTTACCGCGTGGCGTCTTAACTAACCAAGCTCACTCGCAGGGCTATGCTTAAGTGGTGGCCTAGTCACATCCCAGGATGATGGGAAGTGGGGTACCCAATCAACCACAGAGTTTGTTTTGTTTCCGACGAGACACTTTCACGCATATCGGCTCACGCTGTGAATACGATTAGCACCGAATGGTGTTCTGGGGGCATTTCCATGTAAATCTGGATATATAATGTAATTGCCATTCTTGTCATGGAGACAGACATATCAGAGCACCATGTTAAATTGAAAACAATTAAAGCCCATAGATGATCTTCGTTGTTTTGTGACCAAGGCATGACAGCTTTTCTGGTATTCCTTGTTTTACATGGTAGCTTAAAACTTGTGTAAAACACGTGATTCTCCACATGCTAGATTAGCAAGGATTGTGTATTTCTATTGATGTTTTCACAGTTAATAAAATGGGGCCCAGGTTATGTAGCTTTGAGTGTTAATATCATTATAAAAATGTAAGGCAATTAGCGTGCTAGCTCTAGCCTGAATACATTCAGAAGGATAGGGCCATTAGATGTAGAATAGACATTCATTTAAAAACATTGGTAATTGCTTGGCATGAACACATTAGTAATATTTGTTTTCTGCGTGTGGATTACACAAAGAATTGGAAAAGAATCGGTTTGTGTTTACTTCGGAAAACAAAGAGAGAAGCGAATGCAATCAACTTAATAATAAAACAATATTGCTTTTCTGCTTTTAATTTAGTAATGAATCTAATTTGTTACAGAAGAAAGGAGAAATTGAGTGTGGTATAGTGTGACATCCAGTCTATTTGTCCATTACTGCCACAGGGCACAAAATGGTATTATAAATTGTCTTCTTCATATGATGAATCGAAAATTGTTTTATAACAAGATCTTAAAAAGGAGGGTGAATTCCTAAGTCTCTGTTCACTTAACGCCATGCCCGCAAAGCAATCTCCTTTCGCATCACTTGACTGCTCACACTTATTACTTCCATATTCACTCTGGACTCTGCATTGGATTTTTATATCGCTGCTCCTCCCATAGGGTCAGTTTGTCATCTGCAATGTTGTCTTAAAATTACGAGGTAATCTTCAATCAGAGCACGCTTCCCCCCTTTTTCTCAGTGTAGCAACAATATTAGCGTGCATCCCTTGCAATCCATGAGCACGCCCATATTGGCTTTCTGTCTCCTCACAATTACCACGTGTCTTACTGGTCCTGGGGAAAAGGCTGGTGGAAATCAATGGCGTCGTAATATTATCAACTGGAGGGTGAAGTCATTGAGGGAGGGGGGCCCGGTGTCGATTTGCCTTTCTGCTAATGCATACTTCGCCTCCTCCAGGTTTATCTCCTTTTTATAGAGTCTTTCCGCCTCACCTGCAGCCCGTAATGGCTGTTCTCTTCACGCCGTCTCCCTTCTTGTTCCAAATGTGCATGCCATCCACCCTGAGGCTTGTATATTGGGAGTGTGCTGTTGACCCCTCGAGGCGATCCTCAGATGGCAAGCTTAACAATGATGAATCACTCTGTAGAATCATTTACATGGCCCCCTGAACCCCATATTTGGGTCCATTAGAGAGCAAATCAAATATTTATATTATTTATTGGAAGTGCAGGGTTTCATCTCACTCTGAGATTGGGCCATGTTAGGGCTGGGGGGGAGACCCTGCTATATTAAGTAAGCACACTGAGGAAACTCATCTCAGGTGGAGTCAAAATGTGTTTTATCGCCAAAACGTATTTTGTTCTCCAAGAAGAAAAAAGGATGCTGTAATAAAAGTATGGATCACAATATTCCTTGTTATGTTCAAATTGCAAATTCTACAGAGATGTACTGACTAAATTGAGTGTGTGAAGACAGAGAGACCCAGGGCAGGGAGACTTGCAGCCATAAAAGCTAAGGGAACCCTTCCTTTGGTCTTACAAATGTACTGTTGAAATTAGAGTTACATTTCATGTCCAGGTGTTGTTTTGAGTCTCCACGGGGACCAAACTCTAATTGAAACACTTCATATAGTGCACCAGAGACTGCTGGCTGCGATGCCGTATATCTTCCTATTGACTTGGCCCAGTCGTCCATACTACACCACAGAGCCTGGTCTTTATTAAATTGTCCGTTGGACGTTAATGATATTGCAGTGTTGCATGCTGGGCTTTAATAGATAAGGTCTTAAAAGGCTTTATGGTATTATTAAAACTCTGAGGTGGTCACCAATTTACTGCGTGCCAAGGGAGTCTGTGCAAACTAAACAGTCATAATATTACATTTGACGCATATGGAATGCCAGTTATACCAAATGGAAATTAGCAGGGTCGCAATCAGACGAGCCCAGTAATAGATCTTATCAGAGGAAATAGAAATGCTAAGGAATTAAAGAATGGCTGAAATATGTGGCTTTGTTTTCATGTTGAAAAATGCCAAAATGGCAGGCTACCGGATATGTGTCAAAAGCATGTCGGAATCAAGAGCCTTTCAACTACTTTACTGAGTTCTAAAGAAAACAGTGAGCCCTAACGCATAATAACGTGTCGTTCTGGCCTTATTAGCCACACTAAGACTGGGGGGTTTACGAGCGTAGAGTCATGTAAACAACAGATTAAACCAAATGGAGCTGTGGAGAATGAAAGGAAAACATGAGTGGGGTAATGACGGCCCAGACGACCAGGAGATTACCATCTCCACAGACTACTGGAGAGGAAAGACGTCTGATTGAGCTATTTTGCCACACAGAAAGTTTACCACACGCCTGCCTCCCTCTCTCTCCTCTCACTAAACAACGACATTCCCAAACCAATGCTACATGGACGCACCAGTGTGTGTGTGTGTACTGTATTTCTGTTGGGTTAAAACGTTTGATCTTCTTTTGATGTTGTTGGGTTAGCAGCTGTGGTGTGTGTATGGTGTTGTTTGTTGTGTCTACAAGGTGTTGTAATGTCAATTTCTGTGAAGATGAGACGTAACACTGACCTTTGGTAACCTCTCAGGGTCACCCGGGTGCCTGGGGATGACCTTCTGCAGCCTCTGGAACCCATAGTCGATGGTTGGCTCATTGAGGGCTGACCAACAAAGAAAATCCCAATTGTTAGACAATGTGAAGTGAAGTGAGATAACAGCTCTGTAAACTAATGTCAACAGCTAGCATGTAAACCAATGACAACAGCTAGCATGTAAACCAATGACAACAGCTAGCATGTAAACCAATGACAACAGCTAGCAGGTAAACCAATGACAACAGCTAGCATGTAAACCAATGACAACAGCTAGCATGTAAACCAATGACAACAGCTAGCATGTAAACCAATGACAACAGCTAGCATGTAAACCAATGACAACAGCTAGCATGTAAACCAATGACAACAGCTAGCATGTAAACCAATGACAACAGCTAGCATGAAAAAATCTATCACAAGTGTCACAAACAACCTGCATCCAGTCAAATTCTCAGTTAGCAAAATAGCCATGATGACATGATGCAGTACATCAGTCTAGAGCAGGTTGCATATCTCTCACAGGGTCCAGCTCTTTTTATCTTCATGGGAATATTGAGAGCAAATGACATGGTGGGATGTGTTAATCTAACCGAGCTTTAATAATCTGTGAAAGTCCAGAAATTGATCTAGCATGAGTTGCTGTCACTCCAGCGCTGCACCTACTGTACCACCCCGCTGCTCTGCTGAAATACTACAGCGGATCACACAGAGCGATCAATCTCACCCACCCCTCAAATAGTAATCTGGAGCAGCGAGCCATATTGGGCTATGAATCAGAGGCACAAAGTAAATGAATCATAAGTCAGACTTTGGTAAGACTAAGGCGTTTTATGTCTGACAGTCATAATGGGTAATTTAAGGCTTCCTTACAGCTCTCGCTGATTCTAAACAATCATGTACACCCGTAGGCCAAGGGGAAGGTAGGAGGGAGGGGAGGAGAAGGAACGACTTAATAGAGAACATCACTTCTCAATGTAGATATCATTTTCAGCAGAGTAACTCAGACGAGCGTGGCAGTGCCTCATAAATCAATGGCTTTCTGTGGAGACTAATAAGAGCTGCCTGCCTCTATTCATTGTTCAGCCAGTAATTTGGCCCATCACTCATTACTCAGCATGTAATTTTGGCATTAACGCAGCAAGGCTTGCTCAACCTGCTGAACACGAGAGAACATGAAGGCTAACGCCACACGTACAGCCAGCGCCACACGTACAGCCAGTGCCACTGACACACAGACCAGGAAGGCACTGGCGCCGGCAGACACACACACACACACTAGTACAGGCTACTGATCAATGGTACAGGGCTGTGCAGTGTCCACTACCAACATGATATCATAGGAAAATGTCATTCTGGTACGTTTTTGCAAAAAGGTCAAATGTCACAGTAGCTGATGTTTTTCTCAATACATTGCCGTCCATGGGAAAAGATGAGTGTCACAGGGTTGATGTTTTTCTCAGTACATTGCAGTCATTTTTCTCAATATATTGCTGTCAATGGGAAAAGATGAGTGTCACAGGATTTACATTTTTCTTGTTTATCTAATGTTTGTCTCTCTCTCACTCTCTACCTCCTATTTACCCCCCCCATTTCTCTTATCTCTCCCTCCCCCTTCTTTCACCCCACCTCCCTCTCCCTCTCCCCCTTCCATTACCTCTGCCTCCTTCTTTCCCTTATGGCTCTTCAGCCATATGGCTCTTCAGGAGATATGGCTCTTCAGGATCTCTCTCTCAAATCTTTCTCCCTATCCTTCCTTCACCTTCTCTTTCTCTCTCTCTCTCTCTCTCTCCCATTCCCTCACTCTCCCCATCTCTCTTCCCCCCCCCCTCCATTCTCTCTCCCTCCTCTTTCCCTGCCTCTCCCTCCTCTCCACACTTTCTCCACCTCTCTCTCCCACCTCTGTCAGTCTGTTGACTCTCTCTCCCCTCCTTCCTTGCTCTCCCCCTCCCTCCTTCACCCTTTCCCTCTCTCCCCTCCCTCAATCTCTCCCTTCACTCTCTCTCCTCCCCCTTCCATTCTCTTTCAGTCCTTCTTTCCCTACATCCGCCTCCTCTCTCTCCTCTCTCTCTGCCTCTTCCTCCTCTCTCCCTATTTTCTAGCCTCAACCCTAACCCTAATCCTTACCTTAGCTTAATATGAACTCCCGGCTCAACCCTAACTCTAACTCTAACCATAACCCTAACCTTAACCCTCACTTCATCTCCTTGTCTTGGGTTAACCCTTCTGTCGAAGTCAATCAACCCTAACTCCAAGAGCTGAGCCAAGATGTAGAGGTCTAGGGTTGGAGTTATGGCTATGGTTAGGGTTGAGCTGGGATGTGGTCATGAAGCTATGGTTAGGGTTAAGTTTAGGGTTGAGTTTAGAGTTTGTCTGCCTGCCTGCCTGCCTCCCTCTCTGCCTGTCTGTGAGTTTACATATCGCTCTCTCTGTTTGTGTCCGTCTGTCTGTGAGTGGATATCTGTCTGTCTGTCTGTCTGTCTGTCTGTCTGTCTGTCTGTCTGTCTGTCTGTCTGTCTGTCTGTCTGTCTGTCTGTCTGTCTGTCTGTCTGTCTGTCTGTCTGTCTGTCTGTCTGTCTGTCTGTCTGTCACCAATTTACCCATTGCAGCTCTTTCACCAACTTTTTTGTTTTGAATGTGATGTACTGACTTATGCACCAATACATATCTATACTTCAATATCCTGTCTGTGGAATTGGGAAAGTGGAGGTGGGAGAGACAGGAGGGAGAGACAGAAGGTAGAGGGAGAGAAATCGATTAGAGGGAGGAGGGAAAGAAGGAATGAGATAGAATGGAAGGAGGGGGAACGAGAAAAAGATAATATGTAGAGAGTGCAGAGAAAGAGATAGAAGATACAGAAGGAGGGAGGGAGTGTCTGTGATGCCTTTCTCTATGTGTCCATATTGTGATGTTAATCTTCCCCCATTGAATGCAATTTATTATCTTGGGCATCACCCCTGTGACACTCATCTTTTCCCATTGACTGCACTAAATCGATATAAACGTCAACCCTGTGATACTCATCCTTTTGCATTGACTACAATTTATTGGCATAAGATTCAATTGGTTGATGCTTAATTTTTCCCATTGGTTGCTATGTATTGACATAAACATCACCCCTGTGACACTCATATTTTCCCATTGACTGCAATGTACAGAGAAATATGTCAACCATGTGACACTCAGCTTTTCCCATTGACTGCAATGTATTGAGAAAAATGTCAACCCTGTGACACTCATCATTTCACATTGACGGCAATGTACTAGGAAAAATGTCAACACTGTGACTCTCATCTTTTCCCATTGACTGTAATGTATTGGGAAAAACGTCAACTACTGTGACACTCATATATTCCCTTTGACTGCAATGTATTGAGAAAAACGTCAGCTACTGTGACATTTAATTGTTTTCCAAAAACATGCCAGGGTGACGTTTTCAGGCTGATCCACATAAAGTGAACTCCCAACAATCAAACGCACACAACATACACAACATGACACACAACATACACTCCTGGAAATCTGATTTGACATCTTATCATGCATCCCGGAACACCAAAGGTCGGCTTCAGAACATGAGGGAAGGCCATTTTCTTTGTGAGGGAACGTCATGATTTTGTCATCTTTCTTTTGTTATTTCCTTCTCCCATCTATATGTACACACCGCAAGACACTACAAACTACACACTACACAAACACACACACAATACACAACACACTACAGACCGCAAGACACGTTCAGGTGTGTGTGTTGTAGCCCTGCGAGACCCCGCTGCTCAGTGTGATGTAAATTGTGTATGTGTAAAAAGCACTCCATAATCAGGCCATCCATCATCACAGGCTGTCAGTAGGCTCTCGCAGGGTGATACATCACGCTCTCCTGTCCTACACTACAAACTACACACTACACAGACACACACAATACACAACACACTACACACAACACCGCTGCCCGGGCATGCTGGGTATAGATACAGAAGCTACACCACAAGACCCGGGTAATAAAGCAGCAGTATGTGATGTGTATTTTGGAAGTATTTACATTTACAATTATCCTGAAGTAACGCAGCCTGAAATAGTTTGAAAAACAGAATGCACTGCACACATTTTTTTTGCATTTGGATATGGCATACACATTAAACATATGTTTTGAATTCTCTATAACTTCTGTTTGAAAACACAAAATGACTTTGTGAGGGGGAAAGGGGACCTAGAAAGTGAGCATCAAATACCAAAGATAGCAAACAAGATGTCTCTTTCTCTCTTGCTCTTTAAGAAGAGGATTAAAGCATGTCTCATGGTACTGTGATTGGGTGCAACTCTGGGCCATGAGAAGTGCATGTCGACGTGTCACCATCTCATCTATCATGGAGATGATCTTTGCAACAACCCTGCATAATGAAATTGGTGGCACAGACCCCCATCTGCTATCGATTTCATGCAAATGACGTTGACAGCTGATGGAGACTTGCGTTCGTGCTAAACGGTGCTGTCAGTTGATGAGTTGACAGTTCTGTAGTTGGACCGTGTACACACAGAGACAGACACAGACACTGTCAATAATCCTATAAGGGCTGATGACGACGCACACTGAGTGTACAAAACATTATGAAAGCCTGCTCTTTCTATAACATAGACTGACCAGGGGAATCCAGGTGAAATCAATAAGGGATCATAGCTGTCACTTGTTAAATCCACTTCAATCAGTGGAGATGAAGGAGACCGGTTAAAGAAGGATTCTTAAGCCTTGAGACAATTGAGACATGGATCGTGTACGTGTGCCATTGAGAGGGTGAATGGGCAAGACAAAAGATTTAAGTGCCTTTGAACCTCGGTATGGTTGTAGGTGCCAGGCGCATCGGTTTGTGTCAAGAACTGCAGCGCTGCTGGGGTTTTAACGCTCAACAGTTGACCTGTGTGTATAAAAAAAAAAAAATCCACCACCCAAAGGACAACTGGACACAACTGTAGAGGCGGGTAATTATGAGGTGGAGAGATTGTCTGACCTCTCACCCCTTGCTTAACAATCAAACTTGAGGACAGTGTTACTATACACCACTCATACACTTGTCACTATACTCCCTCAAACACCTCCAAATGTTATATCCTACCTTCACTTCCTCATCTCTCCCCGCCACCTTGTTCTAACCCTTTCATATTGTAGCTCTGAACTCTACGATGCCCTTGGACTGTCAACATAAATGCCAACATGAGCTTCATCTCCATATTTTACCAGCGCAGTGCACTGTTGTGAGAGGTAGCTAAGGAGGAGAGAAGGGCGGGAGGAGTGTAGGAAGGGGAGCTGGCCCCCCGTGAAGGTTCTCAGCCACAGTGAGGAAACATGAAACCCTCCACACACATCCCATAAATCCTGTTCTGGGTGGGGAGTCTGGCTGGGGAGGGGGAAGGCATTGGCACGTTCCAGTCACGCCCGCTTCCCGGCCCGCGGCCAATCAATACCACTTTCCTGTTTTAGAGGCGGGTAATTATGAGGTGGAGAGATTGTCTGACCTCTCACCCCTGCTGCATTACTCGGCTGATATGAAGATAAATTGCCTGATTTTGGGTAAACATATGCTGCAATTCAAACTGTCAGCACTGGTTTGCTCAGGGATAATTTGTATTGATCTTCTGGCTTCTTACCCATTTTGCTTACTGACCTCATTGATAATTAGAGAGAAAGAGACACAGCGAGGTAAGGCAGGGGCTGCATTTGAATATTTCGCCAGGAATAAAAAAGAGAGAATAAAGAAAGTGAGAGGAGAAAGAGTGAATGATAGACTAACAGCATTTTCTCTTCTAAACTACTTGAAGTTCAGCTTGAAACACTTCACTTGCTCAGCTCAATTACTTAAACATAACATTTTTCTCCTCACTTATGAGAAGCTATAATTGTTTTGTAAATTGTTTAGAACAAAATGTTGATCATGTAATCCACATAATGAAACAAAGTAATGCTAATCATTTTTAATTTGACAGCTGAAGGAGCAAAATTACGGTCACTTTAGCTTTGAACATGATTAAAAAAGAGATGCACAGCAGAGTTCATTCATTGGAATCAAACTGTTTGGAAACTTTATTTCAGTAATTGAATATGATTGAATTTGTATACTTCACCAGGAATAAAGAGTGAATGATATAGACAAATAACATTTTCTCCTCTGTTCTTCTGAACAAGTAATTCAGCTTGAATCACTTGACTTGTTTAGTTCAAATACTCCAACTTAATAATTTCCTCATCACTTATGAGACGCTATCATTGTTTGGAATTCATAATAAAACGTTTAGAATGTAACAACATAAATCAAATAGAATAATGTCAATCATTTCACAGTTTTATTTGATGTATGGCTGACAGCTGAAGGAGCAGCATTACCTTCGCTTTTTGAATAGGATGCACATGATAAAAAATGTTTTTAAATACCAGCAGAGTTAATTCTTTGAATGCAAGATGAGTGGAAACTTTATGAATATCTCAGTCATTTCCTCACTCTACTGAGTGAACGGTCATATTTCAGAACAACAAAAAAATGGAATGCCTAGACTTGGTGTGCAGCTGTGGCCATATCAATTCTCATTTCAAGCACCACACACACACACACACACACACAATCTGCGGCAGGATTTCAATGGAATTCCTCTCCCTGGGATGTACACATCCATTCATGCTCCTAACACATTCACTCCAGAAGGCTCCAAGCCCAGTGTCTTTGCTTAAAATGCAGAGTGGACAGCCGAACAGGCGTCAGAGCACGGTCTACTACTCCTTCTCCGTGTCCTCTAGAAATAGGACATGAGTAACCGCTCTAGAGGAACAATGTAACATGGCGGTCGTTGGCAGATGAAAATGCTTACATGACAATACGCCTGCATGCTCTCAGTATGTGGCAGTGTACTGAAGTCATGTACTGTATTTGCCTGCAGTAACAGGCAGTAGCAGAGGGAAATGTTTGAGCAAAGCAGTAAAGTGAAGGGAAATGGTTCCTTCTTAAGTCTGAAGGCTTGAATGGAAGCGTGCACAGAGTGCTAGCATTCCTGCCAGCCATTATTGGTTATTATGATAAACCTATCTTTCCAGGAGATAAAAACAAGCAGGAGATAAAAACTAGCCTTGTTGCCATTTGCCAGCTATTACTTTCGCTAATTATACTTAACTGCTTGGAGCTTATCTCCACTCCTCCTACACCATTGAGCATTTTTTTCTTTCCCCTAACACAAATTATACTGAGGTGGAGAGGGAGTTGGAAGGGGAGCAGATAAGCAGAACGGGGTGAAGTTCATTCAAGTGTCAGTGATTTTGAACTTGTGAGAGTGTCCAACTCAAGCCTCATGGGCACCTGAGATCATCTTAAAAATGCAGCACCGATATGGGTCACACATAGTATCGTTATCACCACAGGAAATGACATCCTCTCACTGACGTCAATAGCGTCAAACAGGGAGGGAAAAAGGCCAGTGTCACTCAGGGGTTATTGAAAGTAAATGGATGAATGGAAACAGGTGACAACTTGAAGCTGCAGGGACAACATGAACGCACTCTGGGAGACATATAGAGGTCATGATGTTCAGCAATATCGATGTCCGCTGTGGAGACAGATCTAAAAGAAGCATGCAGGCAGAACCCACCATCAGACCAAACCAACCAATCGTAACTCACGGCAAACCCACGCAAACCAAAGCAGTGCATTTACCACTGACCATGTTCTCTCCATCCAATCCAAGCTATCGCTGAGTGATTCCATCTCCAGTCTCAGGTTGATCAGAAAATTCAAACTTCAAAAGATATGTAGTTAAGATTAATCAATAGAGAGAAATCAATGTTCATTGAAATTTCATGAACTTTGATCCGATACAGACAACGGGAAAAAAAACAAGTTACAATTCCACCAGATATTGCTTCTGCAACAGATCAAATGTAATTAACACAGGTTAAATGGGAGTGGTTTACTGTATCAGTTCACAATTATCATACTTTCGAAATTCCCTTTATCTCTGTATTGGAAATGGGTGAAAACACCTCTTCTCTTCCCTTCAATGACATCTAAAGTGAGTGTCCCACTCCTCTAAGGACGTAGAGGGGGACTTTCACACATTACCGTCCAACTGAAATCAAATGGCCTCACCTCACAGCTGATTGCAGGCGCAAATTCATATTGTAAAATGAAGATCAATACATGGACGGGGCCCAATCGATGACAGCTAAATTACGGGCGCATTTTCCCCCTCATTCAAGATGAGTTGTGTTTTCCTCTCAAAGTCAATACCATGCAGCCTCTCTCATTCATTTCTCAATAAACTTGCCGATGAATTTCAATCACAGGCGGTGGAGGTAGGGCTGGGGGGAGAAAGGGGATGGGGAATAGGGGGATGGGAGTTCTTTTAAAGGCCGTTGGGTGTGGAACATAGTGAATATGGGGCACGGAGGGGAGGGAGGAGAGATCCTCATCTATCAAGAGCCTCCTTCCTTCCCATCTATCTTCTTTGCTGCACAGACTAATACTGTGCCTTAGTGGGGACTACCCTTATGGCGTACCATTACCAAACACACGTAATAATACAGTTGAACATCAAGTGGTGCCAATTAAATACAATTAAATCCAAATAAATGTATAGTCCTTTCATTCCTATAGAGAAACACCCCTGTACTGATACTGTGCAATGGCTAAAAAGCTGTCACTTATTTCAATCAATTTTCCATAGCTGGATTTCCCAGGTCTCTTAATTATTCCACTATGTGAAATATATAATGTCATTGTGCACTCCTCAAAGTCTACCTGACAAACTGCTTGACAGTGGGGAGTGGTAGAGTGTGTGTCACGTCAACCCTCTAATTGGACGAAAGGACCTTCCTCCTCAATCCTTGACGCTATCTGCACACGCTCACAAAGGCTTTCTGCCTGAGCCTGTCTAAGTAGGTGACAAGTGTCTCAGTCACTCCGGAGGAGCTAGAGCTGAATACCAGGCATGTAATGAGAAAGACAGACTGGGAGACAGGTACAGGGACGTGAGCTATAGGTCGCTATTCATAGAACATTTATATTACGGTGCACTACGCCCTTACACTAAAAGAGATCCCATTGAAAGACCCTCTTAAACAGATCTGTTTACATACCTCTGTGAATGTCTTGATTACAGCGTATCTTATAGTGTGTCTAGGCCACACCCCATCCCTGACTAGCTGCTACCAAACCCTGCCCTGCAGGGGAGGAAATCGTGAGGAAGCTCTGTATCTGATCTGCGCCAAATCCGGAACTTCAAAGAGCGTCTGGGCTGAAGGGCGGAGGGGAGCTGTAGGGTTAGGCCCGATACACAGACTGAACAGCACAAGGCCTGGACTGATGTTCTTTGATAAAGGAGTCCATTTGTACTGAACTGCATTTTTTTGTTGTTGTCAAGAGCCAAGAATTTCTGCTTGCAGTGGGGCAAAGGGTTTCATTTGAGATTTGAAGATCTCTTTGTATCTCTGCCCAGCTGAGTGAGGATAAAGTGTTCAGTCAAGGTACACATCAATATGCACAGCATTACATTTACAATGCATAGGATCTTGATGATCCTCACAGTAAATATTAACCCTCAAAATAAATGTTCATAATCGTGAGTTTTGCAAGTGGTATAGGATAGCATTACTACTTGGAGAATATATACAGTATTAACACCTTCCGTTTCCATCCCCTACCAGACTGACATTTCTTGGTCTCTAACAGTATTGAGTAAATCCCCCATGACCCCTTTGTCCTTATGTTGATGAATGACTACCTTATACCCATGTTGTCCGATTCTGGTGCAGTGGATTCGATACTGTCACCTTGACAAGAAAACTTTGTGATTCATCAGCCTCCAAGGATGTCTAGCCTCAACCCAAATCTGGCAAGAGACGCTCACTGTATGGGGCATCATCAGCAGCATCATCCAAAATCCTTCACCCAGACCCAGTGTGTTAAATAGCAGCCCTCTGTGAGGTCGGATAAATGGTTCTCGTTACAGTCAGCCTTATAGGGAGGAAAAAAAATAAAACACTTGACTTGTACTAATAGCCCAGAAACCAAGCTGGTCACCAAAGGTCTGAAGATGAAGCACCCTGTCACTTCCCAGCTTGGGAAATTAGCAAATAATGTTCCCTTCCCACTGACAAATGTATGACAGCTACTCTTTGCCAGTCATTCTCTCCTAACATTATGATGCATGTCCCAGATCCCCACTAGAGGATACAGGCGAAGTGTAGTGACCCTCAATTTACCCATGACAAATGGGGTCCCGGTAAATGTGCGATTTCTGGGGCGAGGTAGGGGTTCATTTGAACACAATCCCGGGTATAGGGATGTCACTGATTAGGATAAATAGTAGCTGAGTGTGTTAGCAGCAGTGCTAGCACTTCATATCACTCAGGGTCTCCATATGGGTCCTGGGAGGGTAACTGTCATAGAAATCAAGTCAAGATAGAAACTGATGCAATTAGAGTTTCAAAGTTACTGATAGTTTTTACTGATAGTTTACTCTTTTGCCATCCATTGTCATCTACTGTAACGTTAAAGTAAAAAAGCAATCACATAGATTTACTAAATTGAAGTCACCAAGAGGACCCTTTATAAAAGCCCTTTAAGAAAACACACAGATCCTTTATGCAGTGCTTAATAAAGTGTGAAGTATTGACCTAAGGACAGCTGGACCTGTCTCCCTTTGATTTTCTACAACCTTGCTGACAGTTTGATCCTCTGGTCACCCTGACCAATGGATAACCAATACATTGATCAGTTACAGGACAAACCACCTCCATGAGACAATAATACACCATGTCCTTACCCTAAAGTAGAGCAATGCTGTAAACTTTGATACACTAAAGGCCCATTGCAATCAAACATTTGATTTATCTGTGTTTTATATGTATTTCCACACTATGAGGTTGGAATAATACTGTGAAATTGGGAAAATTATGATAATGCCCTTTTAGTGTAAGAGCAGTTTGAAAAGACCACCTGACATTTCAGCCTGTTTTGGTGGGATGTAGTTTTGGCCTACCTGGTGTGGTGATTAGTTAATAGACCAATAAGAAAGAGAGTTCCAAACCTCTCTGCCAGTAAAATCACATTTTCAGTTTTCCCCTCCCCGCTCAGACCACTCAGACAGTCCAAGCAAAATTCTTGCTTGAGAAATTACTCTTCACTAAGAAGCTATTTTTATTTATTTTTGACCATTTTAATTTAAAACAATCACAGTAAGGTACTTAATTGTTATCCAGAAATTAAATGATATTGAGATAAAAACAGCTGCATGTGGATTATGAAGAAATTGCTGTATTACTGATGATAAAATTATGGCCACAGTGATAAATACTTTGCTAGCTACATAGCTTAATAAAGCATCCTCTGATGTTTTGTACCATTATGTGTCTCCGTAGCGGGTGTTTCCATGATTGAACATACTCGATGCATGCAGGATTATTGACATACACTACGTGGTACTCACATCCTCTGAGTGAATTATTAGTTTTGGAGGTGGTCCAGAATACTAACCCAACAAACCCCACCCTCTGCCATTAGAATTGACTGCAGTCTACTCTATGTTGACTCTAGGTAATTTGTGATAATTTCTTAAATTGAGCGAGTTAAATCTTCATAATTAGGGCCGGTCGGGCGAGAAGAGTACATGAAAAGGTCTAAAAGCTCTTCTCTCAACGGCACGCCGCAAAGTCACTCTTGAATCGCAGCTTTGATAAATGAACCTTTGAAATGCACATGTTGCCCGACCACCGAAATGACACGAGCACATTCTGTACCCTTTAGATGAAGCAATTATGTTACTACGTGTCCTCTTTTTGTTGCCCGTTCATGTTGTACTTAACTGTCCGAAAGGTAATGTCCTTCTATCAACTAGCAATTACTGTACATATGCAGTCCCTGTTACTTCAGCTGTTAAGTGCCCGGAGCTCGCTAACAGTTTCATTCCCTCACATGTCAACCCTGGTACCATCAGGGTGATCCACTCTGGGAATAGCAGTAGTCTGAGGAGCTAGACTTGTCTGATTGGTGGCTCTCTCTTTTAATTCACCAAACTAATCAATTGTACTGCCATTGCCTCTCAGGGTAATTGTATCTTTCTACTAACTGGAACAGAGCAGGAACCAGGGAAGGAAGAAGGAAGAAAATCAGCATAGATCCAGAAAGGGGACATGTTCCCCCAGTAAAACCTGATGGTAATCATCCCAATCCGCTTATCCTGTGTGGCTAATGGGGTCCGTTCTTAAGGGACCTGGCACTTTCACCAGGGTGCTATAGAAGCCATTAAAGTCTTAACTTATACACCTTCCCAGGCTTCACACACACAAACACACACATATGCACACATACACTCACACACTCAGCACACTGCACTCTTGTTTCATTATCCCGGTGCCTTGTTGGCCTCTGCTCTGCTGGTAGGGAGGTTAACACAGGAGTGCCAGACTACATGGTTGGGGGGTGGGGGGGGGGGGGGTTGATGAGAAACAGCTGCCCCGGAATGGAAGCGGTCTAGGGGGGGGGGGTTAAGGGGTCCAACCCACCCTTCACCCCCACCTCTCAACTTTTTTTGTGGTTCCGCTATGTGCTCAAGGCCAGGTCTGTGTTGGGGGGCTGAGGTAGGGTGAGAGGGGAGTGAGAGTGGTTTGACGCGTCCTTCTCATTCTAACCATCAGATTTAGAACTGAATGAGGCTTCCAGGTCAGACAGGCCTTGAACCCCATGACCTCCGCCTTCTCACCAATGATGACAGATAATACCACCACTTCCCTCTGTTAGCCAAGATAATCCACCTTTACTTATGGTGTGACACTGTCACACAAGACACTTACACACACTCACAAATACCCTGAACTCTGCATGCTTAAATGTCTCTCTAGTTCAGTCAAGTTCAGTCTAGTTCAGGTTTCAATCAAATGACAATATAAATGATATATACAAAAGTATGTGGACACCCCTTCAAATTAGCAGATTTGGCTATTTCAGCCACACACCCACTGCTGACAGGTATATAACATTGAGTACACAGCCATGCTAATCTCCATAGACAAACAATGACAGTAGTATGGCCTTACTGAAGAGCTCAGTCACTTTCAACGTGGCACCGTCATACCGTCATAGGATGCCACTATTACAACAAGTCAGTTGGTCAAATTTCTGCCCTACTAGAGCTGCCCCGGTCAACTGTAAGCGCTGTTATTGTGAAGTGGAAACATCTAAGAGCAATAACTGCTCAGCCGTGAAGTGGTAGGCCACACAAGCTCACAGAACAGGACCTGAAGCACGTAGCGCATAAAAAATTGTCTGTCCTCGGTTGCGGCACCCACTACTGAGTTCCAAACTGCTTCTGGAAGCAGAACTGTTCGTCAGGAGCTTCATGGAAGAAAGAAAATTCCAGCCGCACACAAGCCTAACATCACCACGCACAATGCCAAGCGTTGGCTGGAGTGTTGTGAAGCTCACCGGCATTGGACTCCGGAGTAGTGGAAACGTGTTCTCTAGAGTTTGGAATCACGCTTCACCATCTGGCAGTCCAACGGTCAAATCTGGGTTTGGCAGATGCCAGGAGAACGCTACCTGCCCAAATGCATAGTGCCCACTGTAAAGTTTGGTGGAGGAGGAATAATGGTCCAGGGCTGTTTTTCATGGTTCGGGCTAGGCCCCTTAGTTCAAGTGAAGGGCAATCTTAATGCTACAGCATGACATGTTAAACAATTCTGTGCAACAGTTTGGGGAAGGCCCTTTCCTGTTTCAGCATGACAACGCCCCCGTGCATAGAGCGAGGCCCATACATAAATGATTTCTCGAGATCGGTGTGGAAGAACTTGACTGGCCGGCACAGAGCCCTGATCTCAACCCCATCAAACACCTTTGAGATGAATTGGAATGTCAAATGCAAGCCAGGCCTAATCGCACAATATCAGTGCCCGACCTAATTCTCCGACTAATGCTCCTGTGGCAGAATAGGAGTAATGTCTGCAGCAATGTGGAAAGCCTTCCCAAAAGCGTGGAGGATGTTATAGCAGCAAAGGGGGGGACCAACTCCATATAGATGCCCATGATTTTGGAATGAGATGTTCGACAAGCAGGCATCCACATACTTTTTGTCATGTACTATATATAAGAAATCTGCAAATTAGCAGATGCATATCTGACAAGTGAGTAAAAAATACAATTGTCAGAGTGAATTATCCTGACAAATTGAATTTAACAAAGCTAGGCAGCATCACTTTCTAATTGCAGTTCAGGGTGAGATCAAGTTGCACTTCTAGAAATCCTTCCACCAGGGCCCTCCCAAGTGGAGCAGCGGTTTAAGGCACTGCAGTGCTAGAGGCGTCACTACAGATCTGGGTTTGATCCCGGGCTGTGTCACAGCCGGCCGCAACCGGGAGACCCATGAGGCAGTGCACAATTGGCCCAGCGTCGTCTGGGTTAGGGGAGGGTTTGGTCGGCTGGGATGTCCTTGTCCCATTGCGCTCTAGCGACTCCTTGTGGTGGCCGGGCGCATGCACGCTGACTTCAGTCGCCAGCTGTACAGTGTTTCCTCCGACACATTGGTAAGGCTGGCTTCCGGGATAAGCGAGCAGTGTGTCAAGTAGCAGTGTGGCTTGGTGGGGTCGCATTTCAGAGGATGCATGGCTCTCGACTTTTGCCTCTCCCGAGTCAGCACGGAAGTTGCAGCAATGGGACAAGACTGTAACTACCAATTGGATATCAAAAATGGTAAAAATAAACAAACAATACAGATCCTTCCACCAAACACCTTAAGTTATGCAGTTCTCACTTCTCACACATGGAATATTCCAGACCCAAAGAGCAGGGTCCTGGTTAATCCATCATTACTACCTTGACACTGGGGCCCTGTTCCAGTACTGAGACAATGCATCCTTATTTCCAATCTAGCCACAGATTAAAATGACTGAATAGGTAAAAGCTATGTATGTCAGGGAAACCTTGTTGTTCATCCAAGTGTATTAGATCAGCGAATACTTCAAGGAAGCAAGGAAGTAAGTATACATTTTCAAAGTATATGACCAGACTTTGAGTTCCATCCAGAGAGGATGGCTAGTCAGGGCACTAAACCCAGGGAGGAGAGGCTAAAACGGGCATTAAGCCTGACTCACCGGTGTAGACAAATCTCCCAGGAGCCCCTTTGCAGAACTGCTTGGACTTATAGGACAGCGTGACCTCCACTACACCAGGGATGTGCCTGGGAGGGGTCTGGACACGGATGGCGTGGGGGGTGATGAGCTGGAAGACAGGGCACAGGAACCATTGAGTCTGACCATGGCTACGAAGGTCTCGTAGCAACCTAATGGACATCATTGCTATATAGTTGTTATGGTACAGGCTTGAAACAGTTTTTACAAAATGATCTGTTTTGTAAAAACAGTAAAACACTTCAAACCTGAAGTTCAATCAAATCATTGGCGTGACAAAACATTTTTGCGTCGTCGTCAGACAACATATTGTACCTCACTCCAGACAAGCATGGTCCCGAACACGACCTGCAGGCCATCAAAGAAGTTGTCCCCAATGATGATGACAGTGGCCCCTCCTGTAGTCCATCCCTCACTGGGGCTGATGGCCTTGATGCACGGGGTGGCTGCTTAACACACAGAGAAAAGAGCCTATTCAGTACCTACACTTCTATATAGCTGATGTCTTTATCCCAATAGAAAGACACATCATGGAAATAAGCCTGGAGAGAGAAAAAAAATGATGGATTTGTCCTTTTAGGCACGAGAATAAAATCATTCATCAGCAGCTTGGAGTGATGTAGTTAAGCAGAACCTTCAAATGGTTTGCTTCACAAAGGCTAAGCGCTGGACTTGTGAGTGGAAATTATTTGATGTAGCACATTATGTGTCAGGGCAAATGTAACTCTCAAAATGGATTAGGTGTAGCCCTGCATGTACAGTAGAATTTCAAAGTTGAACACATCTCAAATGAGTCAAGAATAAGGCTGTTGAATGAAAATGACAAGCCAAAGCTGTGTTGTTGGTTTCATGTCATTCCGCTGTCTTTGTTCCCTGTGTTCTGGCATGTTGTTGAGAATGCAGTTTCACGTTTTACAACATTAATACATTCATGAATTATTCAGGCTCCATTTTTGCCTTTTGTGATCGATTCAATCCATTTCACATTGTTTCTTACAATGCTTTTCATCAGCCATGACTTTTGCTCCATAGCTGTGCCATTAATCAGAATGCTGGGTGTTATTATAATCTAATTGGAGCGAGCTCATGCCAAACTCTCTCTGTCATTTGATACATTGTCTTAATATGATGTTCACCCTGACACCATGTTTACAACAGGCATAGCATGACAGCTAACCATAAAAGAGCAATATTAAATGTAGCCTTTTAACATCAGTATTTTGTGAATACAATGCGAACTGCGCACACTTGTTCTTTTAACATGTTGTACTATTTCAGTTATGAGTATTTCATATGAGCACATTGCTGTGCTACTATTATCACTCCAGTTCAGTAAATACAAGAAATCACCATATCAGTATATTGTAATGAACATTACATACAAGACATCTCCCTTTGTTTGCTTTGCTGTTGGGGCTGTTCAGGTTATGTTTGCTTTCTTCCCGTAAAGCGCACATGCACGCACATGTGCACACACGCCACACTAAGGGAAATCACACGCACGCACACACTATGGGAAATCTGACTTTAACAGGCGCTGTTGACTTCATGCTAATCGCCCTTACAGAATTTCATCTCTGAGGTCTGGACGAGTGACATTTGCTTTCCTTAATTGCTAAGCAGAGCATCTGAAAGAAGACCATCTCTCTGTGGGATCGCTGCGTCCCCTCAAAGGAGCTGACCTTCATCAGTGCTGCCGATTACGGCAAATAATTCCCCCTTCAAAATTACTGTAAACAAATTGACTTTGGGGCCAGGAGAGAGAGAGAGAGAGAGAGAGAGAGAGAGAGAGAGAGAGAGAGAGAGAGAGAGCGAGAGAGAGAGAGAGAGAGCGAGAGAGCGAGAGAGCGAGAGGGGAGGGGGGGGGGTGATGGTGGTTATTGGGGGGCAGCTGCAGCCATAACCCTACACACATACACACACCGCCTTGGAAATCCCAACGTCCCCCTCCGGTACACAGAAAGGACCCATAGAGAGGGAGCGACCAGGGGCCCTAAGCCGTCCACCCTTCTGCCTGAAAATTTGCATATGTCTCAATGCACAGACAGAGAGGGGAGCATGTGCTGAATGGGAACCGTGGCCAAGTGGATTACACAGGCAGCGCAGGCGATCTGAGGATAGACACGCACAATGCCCCACAGCAGATGATAAACATTGCAGGGAGGGAATGAGGATGGCTGAAACAGGGCCTGACTGTGCCTCACAAAACTCATACTTTTAAATTGTTTAAACCAATATTAGTTTATTTGTGAGCCTTTATTTCTAAACGTCCCTAAGCGCAAATCCAACATCAATTTTGGCTCCTTTACTGGCTAATGTGGCAGGTTAGCACTGAGTAGAGAAAACTGATGCTCGATCTGAGCTTCGGGCCAACTTCCGTCTGAAGCGCTTGTAGACCTACTGAGCCACTCAAACAGGTCTGATGTGTCCGTGGCTGTGGCGTCCTTTGTTCTGCCTGCTGAAATGTGTTGTAATTGTGCTGTGGGATGTCCAGATGGTCGGCTGATAGTGCAGCTGATGGGATTATACCTTTTACCTCTCCCTGGGCCATCTGTTACCCCTTTCTCTCTCCCTTTCCCTCTCTCCCTTTCCCTCTCTCTCCCCCTCTTTCTCTCTCTCAGGCTTTCTCCCTCTCTCTTTCTCGCTCTCTCTTTTCTCTCTCTCTCTCTCTCTCTCGCTCTCTCTCTTTCTCTGTCTATCTCATCCTCTCTCTATCGCTCTCTCTCTATCTCTGTCTTTCTCTACCTCTCTGACTCTCGGACGGAGCAGACTGGATTCACTTGTCTTTATTGCATAAACACTAACGGTATTACAGCAACTTGGCGTGCAAATGACTGGGGCGCTGCAGGCTCATTGCTGAGGCTTCCATACTCTCCAAGTCTCTACAGTGGAGGTCAAACGTAGCTTAGGAATGCAAGGTGTGAGTGTTTATGAGGGGCAAGTGTGTAAGTGTGTGTGTATTAGTGAAGCATTTTCTGTATATTCATGTCTAAATGCTTTTGTGACAGCTCAAACCTGCATGGTTCAGTTGTGTGTCATTGACAGAAATTCCTGTTCACCAATAGGGGGCAGCACTTCTTGAGCAGCCTGACACTGTAACCCCAGCACTGAGACAATGAACTGAGAGTGTGCCTTGCTTTCGCAGACACACAGACAGACAGTCAGTCAGCCACATACCTGAGGCTTCTCACCCAGCGAACTCCCAGTGAAGAATGTGTTGCTAATTTAAAGCACACTCTGTCTGCCTGCCTGGTGTCAGAACTCTATGAACGGCATGGATAGGATTACATTTTATGACCGAGTATCCTGTTCTCATGTGTTATGTCTATGAGTGTCTGGAGTGGGAGACGCAAACAAGCAAAGTTTTGGCTGAAGAACTATGGTACATTGGTAATATACACAAAGTGTTAGTTGTCTCCACTCGGCTACATTGGGTTGGGATGGAAAATAAATGCAGATATACTGGAAAGAAAAATGTAGTATATTATAGTTAAATGAAATGTTCTCAAACTCAATAATTGAAAATTGTCAGGTGATTTAGGCACTCAAAAGCAGGACCGTTGTGTACACCTTATGAATAACTGTGTAGCTCACACAGACACCACGCTAAATTGTGTTATTGAAGGAGCTTGTTATACAAGGCAAGCTTACTGCTCTCGTGCTTAGAAGAATGAGGAGGGGAAGAAAGGGGTGGGCAGTGGAAATTTGCTTGGAACACACACACACACACACACACACACACACACACACACACACACACACACACTGCCCTGTGGGATGTGGGGAACATGGAGGAGAGGGCTCAACCTCTTTAATTGCTCTCCTCATTAAGACTAAGGTTGCTAGGCGATTCACACCTACCCTGTCATAAACGTGAGACACAGATACAAACAGAACATCACTGAGCATAATGACTTCGATGCTCGGGGCAGGACTTTAATTATTTGATTTTGTTCTCCAGTAGTGGAGTCATTAATAAAGACAAAAACAAATAGCTTTTAAACAAATTAGCTTTTCCCTCCACTAGATATATTAATTGTCTTGTCTGGATTTTTTTTAAACCCTTGTTGTATTAAACATTACATTTGCTTTTGGTGATATGACCATCAATGGTTATTAAACTGGAGAGAAGGCCATTTCAGTCAGTGGTGTGTGTGTATATAAACTGTTTGCCTAGCCATAATTGCCCCTTGAAATCTGAAGATAAGCAATTTGCACAATTGGCCTGCTCTGGTTTTTCCATAATCTTTCAGCTGTTTATGCTCCCAGCTGCGAGAGGAGGCTAGGAGGGGTCAGAAGGTTGTGTTTAGTGCAGTTTACTTTTTGGATTTCCCATGGTTTGGGGGCCCTGCTTCTCTCTCTGTTGGCCATGCAGGCAATCAGTCTATCATATAGAATTAGTTGGAAGAAAAACAGTAAATTCTGTTTTTCTCCTAGACCCTCCTCCCGCCCTGTCCTTCATCCCTTCATCCCTTCATATCTCCTCTCAACTGAAACTGCAGCACCCAGCAACAGGAAATTGACCTAACTCAGAATTCTTTGCCAATTTCATCATGTTTCTAATAGGTAAAAAAAATGTTTATGTGCCGTTAACAATTGGTCAAGATTTGGAAATAGTATATCATTTTATCATCATTATAAAATGTCAATAATTCCTAGCATTATTCAAATGATTAGCGCGCTATGCATGATATTGTATACTATTTCCAATCCACTACAAATATTTACATTATCTATTATATATATATCAATATTTAGATTTACAACACAGAATAAGAGAAAAAAATGTATGAATGAAAGGAAGATGGAAAGCAAATAATATGATGTAAAAGGTGCCTACCATTCTCCAGATAAGGAGGCGTACCTTCTGAAGGGTCGAGTCTGCGAGCCCTTCGCCCATGCTTGGAGTTGTTGTGGACAAACATGTTGTCTGAGACAGCCAAGACGTGGCCGTCCACATTGACGGTCGTCGAGACGACAACCTGCAACAAGAGTGAAGGTAGACCGTGTCATTTAGCAATCTGTAGGAAGGGGACACAATCATGTACAAAACATCAGCTTAATCATGCTTTATTGTATTCAGATTTAAAGAACAACCTTTAGCTCTCTCTATAATCACTTGTTTTGACCCACTCTGACAAATGTTGTGTTGATGTAATTGATTCACAAAAGACATTGATCGACTCATCTACAGTGCCTTCAGAAAGTATTCATACCCCTTGACTTATTCCATAAATTATTGTGTTACAGCCTGAATTCAAAATGTATAAAATTGAGGGGGGGTTCTCACCCATCTACACACAAAACCCCTTTATGACAAAGTGAAAACAGGTTTTAAGAAACGATATTGAATGTATTGAAAATTAAACACAGAAATATCTCATTTACATAAGTATTCACACCCCTGAGTCAATACATGATATAATCACCTTTGGTAGTGATTACAACCTGTGAGTCTTTCTGGGTAAGTCTCTAGGTGCTTTGCACACCTGGATTGTACAAAATTTCCCCATTGTTCTTTTTAAAACTATTCAATTTCTGTCAAGTAGGTTGTTGTTGCTAGACAGCTATTTTCAAGTCTTGCCATTGATTTTCAAGTCAATTTAAGTTAAAACTATAACTAGGCCACTCAGAAATATACAGTTTAGATTTTGCCTTGTGTTTATTGACCTGCTGTAAGGTGGATTTGTCTCCGAGTGTCTGTTGGAAAGCAGACTGAGACAGGTTTTCCTCTAGGACTTTGCCTGTACTTAGTTTTATTCCATTTATTTATTTACACCTCCTAGTCCTTGCAGATGACAAGCATAACCAAAACATGATGCAGCCACCACCATGCTTGAAAAAATAAAGAGCGGTACTCAGTGATGTATTGTGTTGGATTTGCCCTAAACATAACACTTCGTATTCAGGACATAAAGTTAATTTCTTTGCCAATTTTTTTACCGTTTTTTTCTGTACAGGCTTCCGAATTTTCACTGTCAATAAGGTTAGTATTGTGGAGTAACTACAATGTTGTTGATTCATCCTCAGTTTTCTCCTATCACAGCTATTATACTCTGTATCTGTTTTAAAGTCACCATTGGCCTCATGGTGAAATCCCCAGTTTCCTTCCTCTCCGGCAACTGAGTTAGGAAGGATGCCTGTATCATTGTAATGACTGGGCATATTGATACACCATCCGAAGTGTATTTAGTAACTTCACAATGCTCAAAGGGATATTCAGTGTCTGCTTTTTTTACCCTTCTTTGCTAAACATTGGAAAACTTCCCTGGTCTTTGTGGTTGAATCTGTGTTTGAAATTCACCGCTCAACCGAGGGACCTTATAGCTAATTGCATGTGTGGGGTACAAAGATGAGGTAGTCATTAAAAAATAATGTAAAAACACTGTTATTGCACACATAGTGAGTCCATGGAACGCATTATGTGTCTTGTTAAGCACATTCGTACTCCTGAATTTATATAGGCTTGCCATAAGAAAGGGGTTGAATACTTATTGGCTCAATTCATTTGTAAACATTTCTTCAAACATCATTCAACTTTGACATTGTGGGGTGTTGTGTGTAGGCCAGTGAAACAAATGTCGGCCGTAACACAACATAATGTGAAACAAGTCAATGGGTGTAAATACTTTCTGAAGCCACTGTAGTTCCGTACAAACTGGACAAACTGGATAAACTCATCAACAACTAAAACAACCCTCTTCTTGGTTCAACAAACATTTCACCTGGATCAAATTCCAAGTCAAACTCAGGCCGAGATTCAATCGGATTGCAGTTTATAGGCAGAGCGGCTCTTGCAGGCAAAGTTTCCACGTTCGTGGAGATCCCATTCACAGTAAACGCTACATACAGTATGTCGTCTCAATCGAAAATTGCCTTTAAAAGCCGCAGTGCCTTTAAGCCGCGATCGGAATGAATCCAGGCCTCAATATATCATAGTGCTTGTTTTTATTGTTGTTTTTTCTCTCAACCACATCTCCAAACAGTGGACTAGGCCAAGAATGGAGAAAGTGTTTCCGAGCCGGAAAGAGAGAGCCCCTCTCAGGTTCTGTTTGCCGGTGAGTGACCTTGGTGTAGCCGTGGAATTTGGGGGGTGCTTTTTTGGTTAGTTGGGGGTGTGGGTTTGGGATGGAGGTAGGGGGGCTGAGTGGGGAGGTGAAAGAGCTCCATTCTTGCTCGCAGGTTCAGAGCTGGGCCAAGCTGGGGATGATGGATGTGGTCCTCTCTGGCCTCCAGCTGGTTTGGGGGGGGTAATAAGCGGAGTGGAAGGCATGCAGAATACACAACATTGGCCCGAGTAACACCTACAGTGAAGCATCTGGTAAAACTATCTGGGAAAAACTGAATTCTGGCCATTGGAATGGAGACCGGAGAAGATAGCCAACAATATTGTAAGCCTTGGCGTACAATACCTCCCACCCTCAAATACTCCAACAATAATGTCAATGTCAAGTCCTGCCAGTTGATTCCCTATAAATATGGTAAATCTGGATTTTATTAAAGATAAACAGATACAAATGGGGTAGAAGTTTTATGCAACACTCACTCATACACCTCTTGCTACATATGCCTGAGGGAGATATGTGTTTTTAAATAACTCAGTAGCTGTCATGGCTGGGGCAGTATGTTCCAGTCTCTTGTGAATCTACTGTAGGAGTAATGCGATGGTAGAGTGAACACCTGAGCTGTCTGTGAAGGGATTGACTCTGTTAAGTCCAGTTACCCCCTCAGGGAAAAGGAGGCGAGGCAGGTCTAGTGGTGACATCAGAAAGAGTCTGTCTGTTTCATGTCTGAGGGTTTGCTGGATGAGGCTAGGTTGGTGTGTTTGTCGTAGCCCATGATTGGCAGTGAATGATGGCCCCTGTAGTTTGTGGCAAAGCAGATAGGATACCAACACTCTATTCAGGCCTGACCTCCTACTTGGGGTATATGGGTCTGGGGTAGGCAGATAAGGAGATCACTAACTTCAATGGCACCCCTCCACATTTAATACATCATGTATTTTAGCTTCTGCAGCCTCTTAGACATGGGAGAATTCCGGACCTCCAGATAGAGGTCTCTTTGGTAATACTATAATGTCATTGCTGGCTGCAGTGTTATGGAAAACACCTCTCAGATGGCTGGACAGTGAAGAAGTGTGTGTGTCTGTGTGTGTGTGTGTGTGTGTGTGTGTGTGTGTGTCCTACTGGGAAACCCTGCGTTAACACATGTGGTGGGATCGTCCTCCCTTCTGTGCTGTGGTTCAGAAAGCTGTCAGGACCACAATTGATATCACCTCTTAAATCCCATATCCTTATTTGTGTAAGACGGTGTTCTCCAATAAATAATCCTACATGTGTTTAGCAGCACACTGACACCCTTTGCGTGTGTGTGTGTGTGTGTGTGTGTGTGTGTTTGTGTGTGTGTGTGTGTGTGTGTGTGTGTGTGTGTGTGTGTGAACCTGAGTGAGTTTAAACCAGTGTGTGTGTGTGTGCGGTTTTGTGTAACTTTCAGTTACCTGGAACCTGCGCATGTCTCTGGGATTCCCTGCATTCTTCAGACAGTTCTGATTGCACTTCAGGAAGAACTTCAGGAAGAATCTGAAAGAGAGCACAAAACACCAGTTGAAGCATAGAGCCATTCAACAATTCATATGGAATGAAATTCCATAAAATCAAAACAGGTCCATGCCACTCAACATGTCAACAACAAATCTATTTCACCAACATCAAACGGATAGATGCTACTCAACTGTTTAAACTAATGTAGATATCTGCTGTTGCTTTATATACCCCTTAGCAGCAACCCTTTGTCATATCATCCTCTCACCTGAGTTCACAGCCTGTTTCCAGACCCATCTGCTACTAGCATGCAGGAAGTCACTTGATATTCCACCCATCTATTTCATCCCAGAACACCCCCTGTGCAATTAAAGTTGTGCTGTTCAATAGGAAGGCAAATGAGGCCCACCTGTGACCAGGTCTTGTTTGAAGAGCATCAGGGATAAAGGACCTAACAAGGTGAGAGCGCGCCACAAAACGTATAGTCCTGTCAAACAATTAGGCGGCCACTCCTGGGACCTTCGCTTCACGCCACACACACACACGCACAAACGCACACACACACACACACACACACACACACACACACACACACACACACACACACACACACACACTGGTGGATGGGTGAGGCAATTATGCCACAAATTACAACCTGGCTAATCGTCTCTAAAAAAATGTCATGTGAGAGACAGATCTGTGGTTGGTTAGTCTGTGAGCTTCTCTCTCTCTCTGTCTCTCTCTCTCTCTCTATGTCTCCCTCTTGCTGCACTTCGCTTCAGCTGACAAGTGTTTGCCTGTGAGCGTCAAATGAAAGTCAGATCACTGTGATTTTATTGAAAATGCCTTCTATCATGAGCTCTCCTTTTAAATATAACCTTTCCGCGATCCAGTAGATAGCATTACAAAGGAGACAGGTGGAGGAGACTTAACAGTCCCTGTCTTGGCTTGCTGTCCCCCACTACAAATGTCTTCCCTATTAGCACTACAAGTGATGACAACAACATGTCCTAAACCTGACAGTGGGATCAATGATTATATCAGCAGAACATACTGCAACAGACTTTAATTGACTTTCTTGTCATGTACAGTAAAAACATGCTACAGACTCATTAGGACTCATGTTTTTTGGCTCCCTTCAAGTTTGATGTAAACACTTACCATAATTAATTGGTTTGATGCACAATTTCATGGTTTCCATTGAAAAGCTAAATTGGCACTGTTACAACTTATTGCATTACCATGGATTGAATTGATGTTGCTTTGCTCAACATAGAGCTTGTTGCCTAAGAAGGCCCTTTCGCAACACCTAGCCTCCTACTTCTTACTCCACAGTGGGATCTGGGCCAATGCAATACATCTGTGCCTTGAAATGACCCCTCTTACCCTGGCCACATTAACACATGCAGTGGTCATTTAGAAGTGTTCTCCAATAAGACTCCAATACCCTTAGCACCACTGCCAGACCAAAGAAGCATATGAGAGGTGAGAAAATATTTTCTCTCCTAATCCATGGGGCTTTGCAATCAATAAAAAGTTTTAAGCCACGCCAAAGTGCTGATTGCCTGTTGGTATGCGGCAAGGCCATAAAAAACCTGACTTGTCATTAGTGCATTTCGCCTGATTGTGTTCAGTGTGTTTTTGGTTGCAGCTGTTGGCCGATCATCAGAATGACCATTATGTACTCTAATTCCCTGACCTTGTTTTTATTTCCCCAAAGAGTCGTAAGGCAGAGCAGTAGACATCTGCGGAAAGCAGACCTGAAATACGACTTTTATTTGTCTGTCGCCTCTCATACAGATTGGATTAGACTAGTGTGTGTGTGGGTAAGAGCCTGTGTGTGTGTGTGTCCAAGATTGATGTGCTCTGTATGTTTTCACCTTGCGCAACAAAAGAAATATATGCAAAAGAAAAGAAAAAAGAATAATTTTGTTGCCAAAACGTAAACGTTACTGAAGCGACATGTTATTTTTAGCACAGGGCTTTCTGTTCCTTTTTCTGTTGTGCTGTAATACGATTACAACGTGTAAAACTGCAGTAAAACAAAAAGTGAGCAATGAACAGAAAAGGACAACTTGGGAATAGAAAGCAGCCGTTCTATTGTGAACTCATTTATGTTTACTGTTATGAAGACGATTAACCACATTTCCAGCTAACAGATAAGCTTCGTTTCAACAGTAGTCCATGTTAGCGGCAACAGTAAAGCATCATTACATTAGAGTTGGTTAACATTCTACATGAGCGCACTGTAAATTGGTCCTTGGTGAAAAGGCAAGCAATTAAGACAAGCCTCTCTCTTTTACTTCTTAAATATCTAGAGAACTTTGTGCTGGTGTTTTGCTTGGAGACAAAAACGAGATTGTTTGATAGTTTTTTAATGGGATATCAAGGCGACGACGCCATTAGATGTTGGCAACGGAGGGCAAAGGGGGGATCGAGAGAAAGAATGAACTGCAATTAGGTTTGATTAAAGCTATCCTTCTCAATAATCAGCGCTAGTGACAGGACAGGAGGACCCTCGTGGCCGTGGAGATGGAGGAAGGTGTAGAGAGATATTAAGGCCAATGAAGGGGATATTAACATAGCTAATTAAAGCAACTCCTCCAAAGCCAGTAGACGAGCGAGGCTCTCAGTGGACCGCCATGGAGGAAATAATCGGCCCAGACAGCTATCAGTTGGAGCAGGGCTGCAATTCACCAGAGAGAGGGAGAGAGGGGAGAGAGAGTGGGGGTGGTAGAGAGAGAGAGTAGCTGAGAGAGAAGGGTGAGAGTAGAAGAGAGAGAGGGAGGGGAGGATGAATCTATGGAGTGTGAAGAAAGACAAAAGAGGGAGACAGGCGAAAGCCTAAAGAGAGAGAGGGAGACAGGCGAAAGCCTAAAGAGATAGACTTACAGTACTGGAGAGCTATGCTCCTTTTGACACAACCCTCTCCCTGTCTGAAGTCTGCCAGTATAACTACGACCTGACATCAGCTTTTATCTTCCAACAGCTCGAGTTACAGGCCCACAAATCAACGCTAAAACAATCCCTTTCTAACGGAGACTAGGGCAATTAATAGGATTCTCCTGTAGCCTGTACCTCCATGCTCGCCACACTGCTGAGGCTAGCTACTAATCATGCGATAATGATTTCTCTCCCTCTGGTCAAAGGGGAAATAGATTCTCTCTTTAGTAATGCTGCGGGCTCGGCGGTTTCCACTCCGTGTGCTTCACACGCCTGGTAATTGAGGAGAAAAAGGCAGACTTTGGCACTTTGACTGATTTGAGGGCTGCTAGACCCTCTTATCTCTACTCTGATCATTTTAGGCTGACACTCAAAGGGAGACCCGTCAGCCTAATTCTAGCTCGCCCCTCTCCCATCATCAAATAGAATAGAAACGGAGAAAACAAACAGACGAAGTGAGGAGATGCTTCCTGATTTTAGGAGCTAAGCTAATTGGGAGGGGGAGATGTCATCCACTCCTTGACATCTCTGCCTTTGATTAAGGGAAAAATGGGAGGTAATGACTCCATTGTATTATTACTGTACTACCAATACTAACAGGGTATCATACTGCATTTATTTCACTGTGTTTTGTACACCACCCATTTCAGAAGTTCACGACTGAAACATCCATGAGTGTCAGGTATTGACAGTCCTTAGCTCCTGATTGGTGCCCAAGCAATAATGAAGAGTCCATAGCCGGCGGCCATGACAATGAGGTCATCATTGCAGGGCGGCGAGTATCGACCACCACCCAGCCATAGCCCATCAGACCCCAGTATGGGCCTCATCATGGGCCTCAGTGAGGCTGGAGGAGACCTGGAACCAGTGTCTCACAACACACCACTACGATCTGCTGACAGCAGATCTCCTCACTGAGATAGTAGTACACAGGTCAATAACATATTGGATTTCCAAAATGCCAGGGTCTTAATGTCAAGCCTTCTGCATCCCCACCAGCTCCAGTATGTAAGGTACTGTACTTCATCTACTGTACATCAC